>NC_072740.1:116659758-116849351 GCF_026930045.1 Uloborus diversus
TGTTTCCCTTTTTGAGCCAATTTGCACGGTGATTCTCTATTTGTCTCTGGAAGATTTATTTTTCGTTCACATTTTATTATAAAGGCGTACGTTTTAAATGGCTGAATTTGCATTGATTTTGAAAACATTCTTTGCCTTTGAGCAATAACATTTTTTGAAGTTAGTAGCTTAAAGAGGAATTTCATATCTTTTTTTCTCTGACTTATTGACTTAGTGTTTGGAGTGAACTGTCTCAGATGCCCCCCCCCCCCATTTTGGTTGTTTTCTTTTCGTGAAGACACTTATCTTTAATGCGCACATCTAAATTTGTCGACACGGCTGCAATGAATTCGAAATTTGTCTAGAGCGCACATTTTTCAAATATGAATATGGATGCATTTGCATCTTTCTAGCTCCATCAATCAAGTCCACTGTTAAAACTGCGGATTGCATATGGCACCTTTTAGAATGAAAATTTGTAGCACCAGCGGTAACAGTCAAGGGTTCCATTTGGCTCTCTACGGTACCCCGATTGTACGCTAAAGGGGTGCCACTGGTGCTACAACGTTTCAAATTAAAAAGATCCCGTATGCAATCCACTGTTTTGACAGTGTATTTTTGATTTTAGAAGCCATTTGAAGCTAGAGAAAGTGCTCAGGGAAATTTATGTCTTAAAAATAGTCTTTTAAACGTATTATGCTTTCTTTTTTTTTTTTTTTTTTTTTTGTGGGTAAAATTACAAAATTTAGTTCTTAAAAGCATAAATCTTTAAAATAAAAAATGAATGATGATGTTCAATTGAAGAGCTCGAGGAAAGAATGTGATATGCCACATGATGTAAATTTTCAGTTGGCCAATTTCCAGCTTATAAAAAATATTTGTAGATTTTTTCAAAGGTATTATACGTTCTATATTCAACAACACTTAAACCGGCTATGTTTTTCTTTAAATGACACACTCCATTGTCATATTTATTTTAATTTTCGCTGTAAGAAACAAAAATTTTGATCGAAAAGTCACTCCTTGTGGCTTGTCACATTTCTGCCCCAAGCCCTTCAATTGTATATTTTGCAGTGGATTGTGCAAGATCTCTTATCATTCATGAAGTTTCCAGAAAATATGTAAATGATACGTTTTAAAATTAAGGAGCGACATGATAATTGATTTTGTTGGAGATTAAAAAAAAACAGTGGAGGAAATAAACTTCGCCGGGATAAAAAGAGATAGGGGGAAATAAGGAAAGAGATATTTAAATTATTCGAGGACGTTTTCAAGGTCTTTGAAGTTAGTGCACGTAAGAGCCGGTGCAATAAAAAGTAGTTTTAAAAAACATGCAAGGATTTTTTTTTCCTGCAATGAAGAGAGATATCGAGTAATTATATATAATGTGCTTAGCAGCTTCATTTTGAAAACTGTTTCTTATATAATAAAAATTCTATTAATGTCTGCATTAATATTCAATAGAAAATGTTTTATTAACACAAAAAGACAAAAAGGTCAATTTTTCACGTTGTACTTCGTTTCGTCATATTTTTTTCCCCTTTGACCATGAATATTCGTTAATAGTAATTGTTTATTAGCATAACATTTAAACAACGGTAGTGAACTTCAACATGAACACTCATTGGTTTAATTTTACTTACCAGAGATGCAAAATTTTGCATTACATTACACTACAGTTATCTATCCTCAAACAACAGCGAACGTAATATTAAACTTAAATTCACAACAATGGGTTGTTGAAAATATTGAGCTCAACTGAGTCTCATTTTCAGGCACTAAATTTCGTGAAAGGTTGAATTAGATGTCCGCAAAATAACATATTGCTGCTCCAATTACACCAATGCAAAAACGCGCAATTTCATCATAGATCGGATAAACGTAAATTATCGTAATTATTACACATAGTATTTTAATAGTCTCTAATTATCGTAATCTTGATGAACACTAATTATTGCAAATTACACTAGGCTGCAATGATTGTCTTTTAGGTTTATATAATTGATTCCTGTTCATTAATTTGCGCTGACAAATAACCTTCACTTTGTTTTCTTTTCTTTTTTTTTTTTTTTTTTTTTATTTTCAATTAGTTAGGATTTTCCGCAAAATACAAGTTTCAAAGTTTGCAAAACATAAAAAAAAATAACGACTTTAAAACAGGCAAAAGGCCTTTTCCTAATTTTAAATAGAAGAATGAGGGGGACTCATTTAAATTCTTATCAACATTTGCTGCAAAATGAGTCTAAATTACTGATAAATTAGTTCGATGGGTTTTTATGGGGCGTGCCATATGTGCCATGCCTTCAGAAACCATTCCCCTCTTCACCAGGGGTTAATTTGCATAGTTGTATGCGGGAACTCAGCTGCTATTCTTCTTTTCAACTTTATGGGAGATTTTAGACATCCGGGATTTTTAAGAATGAAAATAAGTTCTGCTTGGTACGGAGTTTCCTCGGGGAGGAAAATGCATGTGAAGCAATTATCAAATGTCAATAATAACGACACAACCCAATTTTTGCGGAATAGTGCTTTTACACATAATATTTCAACCTTTCATTTTAAAAATAGCATTACAGCGATAACAACTGTTGCGCTCAAAATTATGAAGGCTATATTTAGTATATCTAATTTTTTTTAGTAAGATATAATGATCAAATTAAAGCTTAAATTTCGAACTTTTTATTTTTGACTTTGTTTGTTTAAAAACATCCCCAACACACACACGAAAAGAAAAAAAAGAGCCTCAAAACAGAAAGCTTTTAAATTTTGTATAGTCATTAGTTGCGTAATTTTCTTTCTTTCTTTCTTTTTTTTTATTAGTTTCACAGTACCTTGACAAGTTTGTCATTCATCATATTTTACCTCAAATCCGCCATATCATTTATTTTGCACTCAAAACAAAAGAAAAATACACGTTATTCGACATGTTAGAAATAAATAACACACAACAATATTTCACATCGGCATTAGAAGAAGGGAAAAGATGGAATATAGCTTTTGTGCAAGGAGGGGGATTTACCCAGAAAACCTATTAATGCTTAAAGTACTCCAGCACAATTGAATTCTCCTGTAACCACGTCCATTAATTTCTGCAAACTTTTGACATCCGTCGTTTGGGATGTTGTTGTCAAATAAGATGTCCCATCCTACCCAATCTATTTGCAGTGTCCTTCCGAGCTGTGTAGCAGCACTGAAAATAAAGTAGCTTTAGGTGTTACCTGATAAACTAAATGGGCTTGCAATACAAAAGCGGTAGGTGGGCTTCTAGTGACGCAACCTGCAACAAAATACCCCGCAAAACTAATGTGTTCGGATGTCGCCAAGTCGTGCATCAGAGATAAATCTTTACAGTCAGAAAAGGTAAACTCGGTATCCTACGAGGGTGGTTGGGAGGAGAGTTCGAATGAAGAAGGTTCGAAGAGGGGGGACGAAAGAGAAATCGGTAACAAACAGTAGCCGACTCATGTTTATCTCAACATTCCATAAATTTTGCTGTCTCCACCTTTGTTGAATGGAAGGTGGACGATATCAGGTGAGGGACGAGCCATATTTGCTGGGTTAATATTTGCCGATCTGGAAGTATCTTTAAGTTTAGAAGATATTTAGAAACTTGGTGTTCTGTTTTTTTTTTTTTTTTCCCCGAGTGACTTCATGCAAACATAATTTTCTCATTGGTAGCTGAAAAATTTGATTTTTGTCTAATCCAATTAATGGCAATTTCTGATACATCTATACATATAAAAATGGCTGAATGTGTGTGTGTGTGAATGTACCTTCTACCAATCCAGTTTACATCGAATCTTTGCCAGATTTGGCAGAGAGGTCCTTTCATGCTCAATAATTCACATATGGGAGCTTTCGCCAAAGAATCTGTGAAACGGAATGTAACGCCTATAAATTGTGTTTTTGGAACTTGAAAAAAATCCAAAGAGGTCTGAATTTAAGTTTTTAGGCATAAAATTTCAGTTTTTTAAACGTTGACGCAAAGGTGTATGCTATTTTTTTTTTCTTTTATTTAATCTTGGATGTTGAACATGCGTCACTTGACACGTCTTTTATTTTCGAGGTACACCGGGCAACACAGCTACTGTAATATAAATCTGCAGTTCCTATTTTACCGATAGGCCCATAAGGTCCAATAGGCTTTGAAATTCCCCATTTTTTTTTTTTTTTTTTTTTTTTTTTTTTTACACGAATGATTTTAAGGACAAAGAAAAGTATTGGCTTCATGAATTCAGCGATATTATTTTTTAAAAACTATTGTCCAAAATTATTTTCATTAACGTTTAGGCATGACAGTGGCCCGTGCGAAAAAGTTGCCATGCGTATGTTGTATCTTAAAGAAAATGAAGGTTAAATATCAATTAATTACACCTTCGGTAAACAGCAGCCTATAGCCAAGCATAAGCGATGACAAACAGATGTGCAAGCTTACTCCACGGCATTTTCTTCAGTTGAACAGTTCAAGGGGCCCCAGAGATGTGCTTTGTTTGCAGTTTCAACATGTCTAAATTATGTCCCGCAAACATGTATATGTTTACGTTTGAATGTATATTGCTATCGACAAGTAGAAAAGTCCTCCAACGCAAGATATTTCATAACTCCGCTGATAGAGGTTAACCTAGTAACCCTTTTGTATACGTCACTCCGATTAGTAGATAAAAAAATATTTTGAGTGACACTTTTCCCATTCTATGAAAATACAATTTAAGATAGAATGATAATATCGTATATTTTTACCCCGGTTTTCCTCAGGACATCCTGGAAGTCCAGCCCTTTTTAGAGGGGTGAGACATGACAGACTCGATGCCCTGTTCCAGCGGTACCATTATTGACCTCGTAGACATTCATATCCCACAGGAGATAGGGTTGCAGACACACAAACACACACACAGACAGATGCGCAAAAGGTTTTAATAGTATAGATTACGTTTGCACATCGTGTTCATTTCATCCCTTCAAAATGCGTTTTGACCTTTTTGTTGATAAATGCGTTTCGTCTGAGGAAGTCGTGAATTACCATTACATTCATGGTTTGGCTTGGAAACTTTAAGAAGATTCATTATTGAATTACAGCATAACTGGATCGTGATACATAATGCATTAGTAACGAACGTATCATTATGTAAATATTATTCATTGCATCGTGGATGTATTATATTCAGATAAAACACGATCTGGAGTACTGTGAGAATTCCAAAAATTGAGCTAAACTTCGTTCCCAATGATAATGACTTATTTCCTGTGCTTCAAAGACCATCAAGATTTATCCCTAAGTTTCCCGGATAAATTCGTTGGGAATTTTTCCAAGTTGCCCGGCTTCATCCATTGCTATTTTTTTTCTCCCTTGCGTCAAGCGTCATTTGCTGCGACACCATTACTTGTAAATCGCTTTTATTACAACGATACATTTTTCTTAGAAAAACTTACTAACATTGTATCAAAATAAGAGTAAACGGCGTCTTTTTTGCTAAAAATAAACCTTATAAGTTTCATTCGAACATAGCTGAACTATTAATAATTGTAAGGACTCTCATCAAGGTCAAAAGCAAAGGCATTGTGTTACCAAAAAACGGTGTCGATTTGTTGGCTACAAAAACTTGTGTTTAATTTGACATTTTGGTAATTAGTTGCACCAAAACGTATTAAAATTATGCACCACACTGTTAAAAATTTTCCGGAAAATTTACGGTAATTGTTACTGGCATCCATGTTGCCAATAACTATTATCGTAAAAATCAAATGTTACTGTAAAATTTTACGGTATCCTCGGTAGGCCACAGCAACCAATTGGCGCTGGGATCGCTTATTTCTCCGGTATAAATTACCGTAAATATCAGCGATACGTTAAGTCCGGCATTTTACAGTAACAATTACCAGAAAATCTTCCTGAATTTTTAACAGTGCATCCTTTGTATTCAGTAAATTAGCACCATCTTTTGGTGCAACCTATCACAACACTTTTTAGCTATTTTGTAAATTTTTCACAAAAAAATTACAATTATTCATAAATGACTTCATAATAGCTCTAATGATAAAAATGTTTTAAATGATGAGTAGAGGAAAATGTGTTCATTTGTGAAGCAATAAAAAATGCCTGGAGTTATTTTACCGCGTGCCTGCGAGAGCGCTCTGAACACAACCTTTTGGAAACTGAGCCCAAGGTTGTGAATCAAATAGTAATTATTAAAATTCGCTGTTATACTTAAAATGAAATGTAAAAATTATCTTCTACTTATATTTCCCATCTTATTACTTTTGCTGAAAATATATTTACATAGCATGGCTAAATATATCCGTACAGGAGTTTAAAATTTTTCAATAGTATATTTTGACTTACAAAATAAACAATAAATAAATATGTAACAAAACATTTTGCTGAAACTTCCTAGTTTTCAGAAACAAATTGCAGTTATTGAAAATGTTCACAACATATAATTTTTTTTCAAATGTATTGTTAATAAGCATAAATGTAATTTATTTCATGAATGCAAAATGCAAGCATGTAAGAAGTACATGTAAATGCCTAAATAATTCCAAGAAATGCTCAGAAAGGCATTATTTTAGGAATATTTAGCAAACGAAGTTTGCTTTTCTGCCGCTTTTTTGAAAGGCAATTTTTTTTTCACCGCTAAATTCACAAAAATGTCTATCACTAATTACTGTTTTTCCTTCTAAATTTAGAAGTTAGCTTGTTTTCTTTCTGTAATTAAAAGTTATACTAAAAAAAAACATCACTTATTCAATCTTCAACTTTCTCATTTGGAAGTATGCAATGAAATGGGCAGTTAAATAATTTTTTAAACATCTTGAGGGTTGGATATAAAATTTTCGTGTAGAATTCAAAATTTTTCTTTTGTATTTAGTAATTTTATTTACCCATATATTTAGTGGTCAAACTTTCAGCTACGTATTTTGGAGATAGTGTTATAACTCCGGTGTTTAGGAAAGGTTGTGAACAAGATTTAATTAAAATAGAATATTTTTAAAAATATTTCTAAAATATTATTCTGTAAACTAATTTTTGGTTATGTGCAAAAATGGTACATTTTTCTTGCTACGAAGCATGTTGCATAATTTTATTATATTTTAATCTTTTTCTTTTCTTTTTTTTTTTTACAATATGATACGCAGTTAATAAACACACATTTTCTTGAAGTACAGCTGAAGCACAAATAATTTAACTGAGGATTAGAAACTAATGCAGTATGAGTTCAAAAAAAAAGATTAGCTATGCACATACGTGGTGTCACCTTGCTGGTTGCAAAAAATGGTGCATAATTTGACTATATTTTCGTGCAAGAAACGCAATGAAGCACAAAACGTGCATATAGTAAAGTAATATGCACCATTCACCGCGCGAACATTTTGGGGCAACATACCACTTTTTTTTTTTTTTTACAGTGAAAGAATAACATTTACCCTGTTCTTCTCAAACTTATTCATTAATGTTACATTCAAAACTGAATTTCAATTGCGACAATATACAATGGCATTCTCAGGTGGTGACACCTGTGTGTGTAAAAATTTGTGGTGTCATCTCCCTCCCAGCAAAAAATTTAAAAAAATAAAAACTAATGTCTTGCGCTAACATGAAGTTTGTACAATTTTCAGAAAATACTCATTTTCATTTATTTTTTGCTGGAAAGAGAGTTTAAATTGAAAGACAAGTATAAATTACGACTGCCTTTTACGTCAAATTTACCCTAGACGCATGTGCAATTATCCCGCACTCCCCGCTTCCTTTGCAAATTGTGCTCTATTTTCGTTGAAAGTTGATAAATTAAATATAATTTAAGACATAATGTCAGAAAATTTCAGAATTAAAAAATTGTCATATTTTTTTAGTAAACACTTAAATCCAGTTTGCGTGTCATCCCCAGATTGATGTCACCCGGAACCGATCGCCCTCCTCGTCCCTTATAGTTACGCTGCTGTATATTCGATAATTAATTTAATATTATCAATATCTGACATAAGTCATTCTGTTTTCAATTTTTCACCGCCCCCATAGTGCCCGGAAGAGGCTATTTCAAAGAAGCATGGATTTTAGGCGATGGTGCGATGGGCGCAGATTGCTTATAGCCGAGGGGCATGAGCTTTGGGCCCGTTGAAACTATCAGAGCTCGTCCGTCAATATCCATCGCGTCAGAACGTAGTTGCCTTCCCGAAATGATTTATAGAGAAAAGCGCTCTTAAAAGCCATCGCTTGGAGAGAGAAAGAAAACTCTTGGAGAAAACTAATATTTTGGTTCATTGCAAGTTATCGGGAATTTCGGAAACCAATATTGGTCTCTTGATGAGCTGCCGTCACTGGTTTTTGTTGGCGAATTTCAAAGATTTTAGCTTGCGATAGAAAATTGTTCCTAAATCGATTGCTATGACTTTTTGAAACGACTTTGCTCAAAAGATTTAATTATTATACAGAATGATCAAACCATTTTCACGTGTGCGGCATTTAATTTGGGACCCCCTTTTTTTAACATATTATACTTGAACAAGTAAATTTTAAGGGTATCAAGTTGTCTCTTTCTTGCTGATTTTTGCGCATCTATTTGTATTTTATTTCTGGAATTTTAAACTTTGGCTTTTCATTTTAATGTTATCGAATATGAGAAACCATTTTGTATCATAATATGAAGTACCAACCTTGTAAAAATAATGTTTTGTACTTGAAAAATAATATTCTACGTGTCATCCGCAACACGTACAAATCATTATTTTTTAACTGCAAGAAAACTTTTTAGAAATTTGATACTTCATATCTTGATACATATCGGTCTCTCATATTCGAATACATTAAAGTTAAAAAACAAAGTTTAAAATTCTGGGAATAAAGTGCAAAGAGATGCGCAAAAATTTTCATTTGTGCAAAGAGATTGAGCAAGAAAGAGACAACATGATTCCCTTAAAATTTACATCAAGATTGAACTACACTAGTATAATATTTATTGATATAAAAAAAGGTCCCAAATTAAAGTTTTTGTTGTTTGTTTACATTAAGAAATATTAAATGAAGTTTAACTATACTTATTAGTAAATAAAATGAAGAAACAGTTAATAATGCACAAATTGTGAAGATAATGCTGCAAATAGCTGTTTCAAAGCTGTAATATAGACCCTTCATTAGTGCAAAAAGTGCTAAAGGCACAATAAAGTCATGAGTGAGCAATGAAATATTTATTTGCAGAATTTTTGTGTTTGATTTAAGTTGTTGTTCCATTTTACTCATATCTAAGCAAAAGGTGTTTTTGATAATTTTCACTTTACAGTTTTTAGTAATTTTAAATGTTTCAGTCTTTAAAGACAAATTACGATTGCATAATTTTTGTAAAGCATGAATAACACGAGGAATTACAGTTTGACTAGCTAATGAAAATCACCTAAAAATGATTTAACAATTGTTTCTTTCATAAGTTTCAAGAATATTTTAACTTCAAAGTTATCACATAAAATTAAACATTTTGAGGTCAATTTGTGGAGATATACAATTTACGATTGTAGGTGGTAATCGTCTTAAATTTTTAATGGATATAAAGTTAACTTTCTGTTAATGCATCAATAACAGTTCAATTCATTTCAATTTTGTACCTTCTAGTAGTTAAAGTGCCTAAAAATCAAAACCGAAATTCCAAACTACAAAACCAATACGTAAAAAAGCAGTGGAAAAACTTGCATTAAGAAATGAATAAAATACGATAACGTATATACCAGCACAAAAATAAAAGCAATCAAAAAAACTCCCCTTAAAAAAAATGCTTTTATTTACATTGGGAAACACGTTGTCGTATTTCAATTATAAAACCAATGTTCTTTCAAAGTAAGCAAAAACAGATATGCAAATAAACAATAGATTTTCTAACCTTAATTTTTAAGTATTGATTCTGGTAGATTTTACCGTAAGTTATATCATAAAATGCGCAGTAATTTTGCAGTAAATAGGATTTTACGGTATAACGTACTGACAACATGGATGATGCACTTTTTACCGTAATGAAACAGTCAAGAAATCGTTTCAATAGTCAAGAAATCATTTGCATTAAAACAAGAAACAATTTGCACTGTTAGAGTTGAAGTTGAGGATAGAGACGAAGAAAATAACTGGTTGGTGGTCCTCATTAATATATTAATTCTTAGTTTTGTTTAAAGCTTCGTTCATGAAAGAATGCGGACGTGGTTAGGGTTTATAATGTCGAAGATTATCTTGTGAAGAAAGAAATGCAGATTGGGAATGGGAAGAATCTGATGACAATTGAATATCAATGTCTTCAGGGAAAATGAAAGAAAAGAGGGAATGTTTTTGTTTTTATTGCTGAATCATTATCTGTAATTGCTCGCTTCTTGGCACATGAAAGCTCTTTCTGTCTGATAGTTGTCTACTTTGACTGGTTTATTGTACGTGAAGCAGAAAAGATAAATGATGAGCTCTTTTTTTTTTTTTCTGGATGCACGACTAAGAGCCGAAATCTCTTTGCACCTAGACTAGCTTGTTCAAACTAAAGATCAAGGAAGAACTGTTTGTTCCTTTATTTCTTTATTTTTTATCTCTTTGGACTAAAAGCCAACATTTAACTTCTTTCTGCTGCTTTGCGTTTTCAAACATTCCGTACCCTTTTAAGCATTAACGAAAACACATTTTTTTTCGCTTGTTTTCTTTTCTCTTTTTTCTTATTGTACTTGAGTACACTTAGCTCTATTGTGCCATTTACAGCCATTTTTTTCATGTATTAAACGTCATTTTAATTGTTTTGAGCATATTAGGAAAATAATGAAGATTCATATGATTTCAAAGTAGGATATTTATATCGCACTTTAAATACATTTCGAAAATCAAAGGTATTCATTTTTAGAAAGTAGTTTTTGGGATGAAGTTAAAAAAAAAATAGTTTCACAGACAAAAGCAGAAAAGGAGCTTAAGTTGCGACGAATATTATGTAATATGACTTGACCTTTTGTTATTATGTTTGAGTTATAGTATATTAATATTTGCGCTGCAGATTAAGTGAATTAGTGAAACTCTATACTGACTTTTCACAAAACCAAAAAGTAGTTTTAATCTTATGACTGCCCTTGATTTGAAATGTCTCAAAAAGCTTTAAAAAACTTTACCATTAACTTTATACGTCACCACGTTTTATTGATGTACTTTTTAGCAGCAGTGTTATTAAAAAATAAAAATTGAACAATCAAATGAGGGAATAAAAAGAACACTTTAGAGTCAATAGTGATCTTCAATCACAAAATAGTTTTTTTCAAAGATTAAGTGCTAGTAAAAGTCATAAAAAACTTCTGTTATTCAATAAACTTTATTTTTTTGTCAATGGTTGCGGCAAAACAATCTGACCTAATAAAGTCCAACGAAATAAAATTCAATTCTTAGATACACCTACTTTTCTAATCTTAGTTGCAATATATACTTGTAGCACAGTTTTTAAGTTTCTTTTTTTCACAAATTTATCTTTAAAAAACTTTTTTAGGGACAAAAGTCACTTCAAATGATTAATGTGATTCGGTTGCCATAAATTGCGACTAAAAATATTTCATGTGATATTCCCACTATGGTATGCAAACAATAATCGCTTCAAAGCATTGATGGTTTTTGAACTTTTGCTCGTAAAAATAAAAAAAAAGGGGGGAGCATTTTGGAAAACAGGAGTGATAGCTGAAAATATGACAAAAAGCTATGGATGTATTTTTGCTTTTAAGTTTCCATTGTTCATTACCAAAAACATGTTTTCTTGAAACAAATGACTATGTCAGCGTTGTTTGAGTTGAGGATGTAAAATGATGAAAATGTATTAAACTGTTTGTTTTCAAATATGCACACGCTTAAAATTCATTGCAAAATTCTTAAACTGACGATTACAATACATTATTATAATAATATAAAAGAGAACTCAATATATAAAATATGTGGCCCATATCAATTCAATAGAAAGTTTTATCAACCTTTTTAGTAAACAAATAAACACTTAATAAACAGTAGTAAATTAATACATGCATAAATTTTTCAAAATCAAAAAATAGAAATACGAAGTTATTTTTCAGAATGATAAATTCACGGATTCATGATAAATACAGATTCTTTTGATATATAAAGAGAACAACAAATTTTTGAAATTCATGCATGGCAAAGAGGCATAATTATCCATTTAAAAAAAAGGCATAAGAAAGCGATTCTCAACCGGTGGGTTTCGTTCCCTGGAGGGGGAAATAACGGGAGGGGGGAGACATAGTCATAAGCTTTTTCAGACTATATTGAAGTAAAATAACCTATATAACTCATATTGAACTGAAGAATTGCTTGTGAAAATTCATTTTTCAGTTTAAAAAGTAACATTTCCACAGTTTTAATGGGATTTTTAGTTAAGGTCAAAGTTTTGCTTTAGCCTCAAAATACGCAAAAGGCATTATTATGTATGCTATTTTATGAGGGGAAGTGATGAAAATTAAGACTGTAAACTGTTTCGCGAATGCTTAAAGATTGAGAAACACTGGCTTATGCAATTGAATCATCAACACATAAAAATGTAAGACAAGGAAAGACTATGTACCTCAGAGCCAGACTGACGTAAGTCCAAAAATTGCGATTTTCAGTTTATTAGTGCGTTGTTTGTAGAAGCCTTTTCCGCATCGAGCTATGTGAACGAAATTCTTGTTTTTAAAGAACCGTTTCAATTTTTTACCAGGGTCAAAAGAGCGCGCGCCCCATCTTCTGTAAGCGCCAGAAAAAAGTTTTTTCTCTCTCCTGACAAATTACCATAATGGGACTTACGTCCTTTTGGCTCTGATGTACAGAACTATGAATCAAAATATTCCACAAGATATGCGAACAGAAATATATATATATTTTTCCCCGCAATGGCAACATTTTAAAAATATGGAATGCAGAAGTTCATTAATGTTAAATGCTAGCCCTAAATACTTCTACTTTAGTTTCGTCACAGAAATACGTTATTCAATATCAAATAGAATTCAATATTTATTCTTAGATAACACTAAATTTTGAAACATCATACTACCAAATATTTAAAGTCAGTGATTCATTACCACAAATTTAGTAGATAAACTCCCTACATATTTTTCTTACATCTCTCTTAAAATTCGACTTAAGAGGTTAGAAATCCTGTAACATTCTTTTACTGATATGCATGATGACAGCTAAAGTTTGAATAACATAAAATAAGTTTGAATGACAATGCTTCAAATTAGTTTCGATGTCAATCAAACTAATTTAAAGTTTGAATGACAGTATTTGAATTACTTTCGAAGTCATTCAAACTAAGTTCAAATAACTAAGCTATTTCAATGCCATTGATTTTTCAAATTTAAGATAATTACTCGCCCTAACCAATATTTTGAACGTATTAAATATAATTTACCTTTCAGTACTTCATCCTAAACGCCGATTATAGTCCGAGTGATATGACTACTTAGAGCCTGTCTGAAAACTAACGTCTATGTTAAGTCCAGAAGGGAAAGTTAAAGAAATGAGAAATCACTTTTTAGAACAACGATCATTTGTTTGAAAACCCCACGCTGAGCAAATGAAGGGTCCCCCTTTCACCCCTAAAAAACTAACTCAAGATCCCTCCGAGTCAGCTAAAAATGACACATCTCCCCTCCAAATACAGGTGTGCTGCCCACGGAAAAATTCTTTTTTTTCTTCTGCTCGATCGTTTTTCTGCGTTGTCCCAAAGACCGTAAATTACCCTATAAACAAGAAAAACCCGGGCTGGTTGTCGCTACCTGGAGGAACCTTTCTAAAAAAAGAACCTCAAAGAAAGAAACGTTCTGCTTAAAAAGGATGGGTTTTTGAATGGTTTTGTTCGGGCTCTCAGAACACCTTGTAAAACACAATAGGAAGAGGGCTCGGTGGGGTATTGAAGATACCCACGTGGTCAAAAATCCCTTTTTTTAGAACTTAACAATGTCAGTGAAGCGTTCACTGCTTCAAGAGCCAGGTCCAAGGATAATTCTTTCCGATGCTTGAAAAATATGATCTGTCTGAGGTGAGGTTAAAAAGCCTTTTCTTTGTGGTTAGGAATGGTTTGAATCGTAAGTGACTAGGCTATAGTAGTCTTCACGATTTTCTGTTTCTCGAATTCATGTCACGATCTTCTTGGACAGATTTATGCAGGTTCTGATGGTTAATATGCACGTTGAGCTTCATTTGTTCGTTTTTTTTTTTTCTGCAAGGAGAATTTTTAAAACAACTAAATCCGTACTTCACGTTACAGTGCGGGAAACTTTTAGTTTGTAATTATGCTTACTGATCATGAATAACTACATTTTAATTTAAAAACAATTATTTTTTGCATGCTTTTTCATTTGAGCAAAATTATCTTAAAATGTTTTCTAATCTGGTACTGAAGCCAAGGAAGTACTAGAAGCTTTTGTTTTATAATTATGTTTTGACCTTGAATAATGGTGGATACACCAAATTTTTATTTCAAAACGATTATTTTTTGTATATTTTCTCAAACACTCATTTTTTACATATGCGGTTCAGATGTCTATCCGAAGGTCGATTAATTTGGTGAATATGAGCTGTGCAAGTAGACCAGCCAATTATAATTGATTTCGAGACACGATTCGTGTTTTTGCCCATTTATATTGTTAAAGAGATTCATTTTATGATTGTATCTAAAAATAACCATGCATTGCTCTTTTGAGTCGATTACTATTTTTATATAAAGTCCAATCAAACAGTAGATTCTCATAAAAACACAAAATTATTGCTAATATACAAAAATTTATCATTATTTTTTAGAAAACCTCCTCATAAAAATTGAAAAGAAGTACATTAGCTGAACTTCCGTGAGCTCCCATGTAAATTAAGCTCTGGTTTTAACCGTTTTTAGTTGAAACCTAATAGTTGCTTCCAGTTTTTCAGTCTGTACTTAATGTTCGAGTAGACCAGCCTTTAATAATTGATTTAGAGAGAAAAGATTTTTGTAAGCGAGATGCAGTTTGCAATTATGTCTCAAAATACTTATTCATTGCTCTTTTTACTCAATTACTACTTTTATATAAAATCCAATTAAACAGTCGATTCTCAAAAAAGAAATAAAACTGTTGCTAATTTTTAAAAAAAATCAAACATTATTTTGTAGAAAAAATCCGCATAACACTGAAAAGAAGTACAGGAGCTGGGCTTCCATGAGCTCCCATGCAAATTAAGCTCTGGTTTCAACCGCTTTTAGTTGAAACCAGAGAGTTACTCCCTGTTTTTCAGGTTGTACTTGATGTTCGAGTAGACTAGCCTGTAGTAATTGATTTAGGGAGAAAAGATTTTTGTAAGCGAGATGCATTTTTCGATTATGTCTCAAAATGCTTATACACTGCTCTTTTCACTTAATTACTATTTTTATATAAAATCCTATTCAGCACTAGATTTTCAAAAAACTATTGCTGTTATATAAAAGTCTATCATTATTTTGTAATTATCTGAAAAGAAAATTTCCGTTCCCCTAATGCTCACTTTCCCAATCATTTCCTTTGACTTAAAAGCAGAAAAGATGTGATGATAACAAAAAAAATACTCGTCTCCCCTATTTTGTCGCACGTTAACATCAGTAACGCGAGTGGATGGTTTAATTCTTGCATTTTTTTCAGAACCACAGTAATAATTTTGATAAAAAATTCCCATCACTAATGGTCGAAAGACGCAGCGAAAATATAAAATCAAAGATGGAAAAAAACCCTCAGAACTTGGCGATGGTCATTAAGAAAATATTAAAGATAAAAACCTGAGAGTGAAAAAAAAAGAAGAAAAAAAGTGCCATGCTTTAATACGTTAATGATTATAGGTCTCTAGTCATATGATTATCCCTAAGCCCGGCTTCTCAAGTCAAACTTTAATAGTTATTATTTGAAATTGTATTGAAGAAGAAATCAAGAAGATGCATTCTCTGTGTGTTTGGTACATTAAGAGAGGCGCCTATCTTGTACTTCATAGGATATCTCTAGTCTAAAAATTTGTCTTTTTTTCTTTTATTATTTATTCATCTGTTTTATTTATATTTGATGATTAATATTGGTTGTTATACTATTTTCATATTTGTATAAACCGATGAAGGTTTTGAACGGGTGCACTCTCAGAAATGTATCCTCAAATTTTACGAAAACTTCGTCGTATTTGACGAAATGACATCGTGGAAAATGCTCCAATTGACATTTTCGTCAAATTGACGAATTTTTTGTGACATTTTGAGCATGGGTTTTTGACCCAGTGAGGAAAGAATCTTCGTAGATGACGAAATTTGTCAAATGATTCTTCGAGAGTGAGCGATGCATTTCTGAGAGTGAGACTTTAAAAGATTATTTTGGAAAATTATTGCCCATCTTTTTTTTTTTTTTTTAGCTAGCGATGTTACAATATCTCCACCACAGTAAATGAATCTTTTGATGAAGATTTTATAAAAGATATTTTGATGAAAATTGTTTAATTGATATGATACATGAGATCTATTGAAAATGAACGAAGCACTCTCAGAAATGCGTCTCTCACTAAAGAGAATTTTTGAATCGTTTGACAAATTCCATCATTTACGACTTATTTTTACCCTGATTCAGAAAACCATTATCAAATCTCACGAAATTTTTGTCGAATTGATGAAAATTTCATTTAATTTTCGATTTAATGCTGCATTTGTATTTCCTATTGACATTTTGTTTCCACGATGCTAAGTTGCCTTTCAAAGAAGTAATTTGCTCTTTCTTGTACTCCTCAGTAGTGCGAAAATTAAAAGAGATATAGTATTTTAAATTGTGTTCATGTGCTTAAAACGGCAAGGATTCCTTTTGGTAATTTCGCTTATCACAATTAAATATTAATAAG
Organism: Uloborus diversus; assembly: GCF_026930045.1. Lineage (NCBI taxonomy): Eukaryota > Metazoa > Arthropoda > Arachnida > Araneae > Uloboridae > Uloborus > Uloborus diversus. Next base: position 116,676,581 of record NC_072740.1, read on the forward strand.
AAATTCTTTTTTATGAATAACTACTCGGAATGGGGATTTAAAAACGGCCACCTTAAACGGGATTCTTAAGATTTGAGTATCGAAAAATTCAGCTCTCTATTAATACTTTTAATACTAATAAATATTTTTTAAAGAATTGTCAACGTCAAAACCAAACAATTCGCTCAATTAAAATCAAACGTCAAAGTTGATCTAAGGTAAACAAGTTACTTTAGATTAACTTTGTTCACAGTATTTGTGTCCTTCATTGAAAAGCTAGTGCAGCTCCTTGTAAATGGTTTAACTATGCCATATTTTATACATTTCTTTGCAAATTTTTCCTTGGAAAAAATACAAGTGTTCAGCTACTATTAGTTATTAGATATTTATCTTTCCAAAAGTGCTTTGCTTAGTATTTATTCTAAAAGATATAGCTAAATGGGATGCAGTTTAGCAAAAAAATAAGCATTTTAAAACTATGGAGATAGACCTCTTTTACAATGAACGAAACGTGTGTTAAACTATTCTTTTGAACCTCACCAAAATTTCTTACTTATTACTCACATAAAATATAAACAATACAAATATACTTAATTACATCAAAAAATACTTTTCTCCCCAAAATTTTTCTCCGGACTTTTTGGAGATTTTTGGTTTTACGGAGGTGGTGTTGCTTAGCTATACCACCTGGGATAAGAAACAACTATGGATTTTTTGTTTACTACAATACTACAAAATTACTACTTTTATACACACAATATTATATCTCCTTCCTATTTAAGTACATCACTGTGCTTAATACGTGGTGATATAACAATGTATGTGCTCTATAAATTTTATTTGTAATGAGCGCGTGGATTTATTTCATTAAAAAAAAAAAAAAAAAAAAAAAAAAAAAAAAAATTTCGCATGAAGGAGTCATAACTGTCTGGTAAAAACTTCCTTTGAGTGCAAGTGCACCATTTTTTTACGCTAAAAGTATTTTTACCGACCTATCAATAATCTTCAGATAAATGTGTAGGCACAGAGAAATTTGTTATGCACTTCGTTATAAATTTTAAAAAATCGGAACATTTAACACTGAAGGTTTTATTATTGTGTATTTTGGTGTTTAACAATTGCACATTGGTTTTGTATTGAGAAAATATCAATAAATTTATACTGCCGGAGAGAGGAAGATAAATTTCTTATGCATTTTTTTTTTCTTATTTAGAAACACGAGTCATTTTACATTTTACGATAAATGAGCTGTTGATTATTATTTTGGAATGATAAATAATTGTGTATTAGTTTTTTATTTATCTTTCGCTATAAATATTTTTAGGTCGAAATTGAGTGTGTATCAATGAATTCATTTTGGATGAAAGTGAGCTGTTTGCTCAAAAATCTTCTATTTTAAAAATGGTTACCGAAAAATTTCTAGACATTTTCGCAGATGAATCCTTTCGTTTCTAAGCTGATATATCACGTGCTTAACGCTTGAATTATTATAAGCTGTTGAGACAATACGGAGGTTCCTGCAGGAAGGAGCCAGGAATACCATGAGAGTTTTTTTTTATTTAATTTTTAACTTCTCCATTATTTGTTAAAAACAACGGAATTTTAGTTTTATAATTGCAGTTGAGTTTGCATCAATTAGAATTTAAATCACTTTAAATTAGATGTTTTCTCACAAGAACTTCTCTCTTAAAAATATCACATTACTAATGTCTCTAAATGGTTACTGAAAAATTTATGAAACACTCTTCGTTGATCAATCTTTTCCTTTCTAACCTGGTATAACACGCGCTGAACGATTGAACTATAAGCTATTGAGACAATACGGAGGCTCGAACAGAAGTCAGGAATACAATAAGAGTTATAATAATAATGATAAAAAAAAACTAACTTCTTCCTGTTGAAAACAGCGGAATTTCAGTTTGTTATTACAATCGAGTCTACGTCAATGAATTTATATTATTTTAACATTAGCTGTTTTCTCGTAAAAACTTCTCTAGTAAAATTATCAAATTTTTATAGTCTCTAAACTGTTACAGAAAAGTTTCTAAAGACATTCTTCGCAGATCAATCCTTTCCTTTCTAAGCTCGTATATCACAATCAACGCTTGAATTATATGCGAGTGAGACAATGCAAAGGCTCTTACAGAAGCCTGGAATATAATAAGGGTAAAAATTAAAAAAAATTAAAAAATCACCGTTATCTGTTTAAACAGCGGATTTTTAGTTTGTAATAGCAATTAAATCTACATTAATAAATTAAAAAACTTTTCTGTTAAATATAAATTATTGTCTCAAAAGTGTTACTGAAAAACTTATGAAGACATTCTTCGTTGGTCAACCCTTTCCTTTCTAAGCTCGTATATCACACACTCAACGCTTGAATTATACGCGATTGAAACAATACGGAAGCTCGTACAGAAGCTAGAAATACAATAAGAGTAAAAAATAAAAACCCTGCTCCGTTATCTGTTAAAGACGGTAATAAACTAGCTTGAATGTCTTTTTAGAGTGAACTGTTAACCCTGACCTTGCGTTTATCAAGCAGCAGCCGCTCAAATGGTAGTTTTATTACGCCATAAAGCAACGTGCTTCAAGTGCTCTAGCCAAGTGACCGGGTCATTAAATATTCAAGATGGCTGCCTTTGTAAACATCGAGCCCTCCGTTTTCGTCCTAGAATCTTCGACCAATCAGCGACTTGCAATTCCCGCTCTTGCAAGAAAAGCCTGTTTCTCCGTCTTCCAATGCTTTCTCCCCCTTTTAATGATGCGACTTGGACCCTTCTAATAAGCGAAACTGGTAACAACAGGAAAATCAGAAAAAAATTGTTTGAAATTGATATGGAAATGATTTTGTCCTGATGGTGATTGATAACCGCATTTTGTCCTTGACACTTCTAGGTCGCGAACTCTGGAAAAATAATAGCGAAGAATTTCAATCACTGTCATCAGTAGGTGGTAATTTTTGTCTCAAAAGTTTTTTTCCCTCTAATTTTCTACACTTGTTTTCGTGGTTTTATAATTAGGGTAAATATAGATTATTTCTGAATTAAAGGTCACGTATGTTTTCTGAAAATGGGGAAAATGTACTGTCAAATAATGTAAAAAAAGGGAGGAATTATATTATTTTATTCGCGGAAAATTTGAAGCCGATATTACTTACTTTTTGCGAAGTTTGTAGAAAAGCTGGTAAAATTAATAAATGAATTTATTTTTAGAACGTTTAGGCAATGTTTTGGGATGTTTGAATTCATCTCAGTGATGAGGGCTGAATTCGGTCAGATGCTACTAAATATCGGATAGGATTTATGCCAAAAATTTTCATTGTTGTTTTGAAAGCACTTTTACGTTGATGTTTTTTTCTCAATCGATGTCAAAGGAAAAAATGTTAGATTTAGTTCAAAATACAACTAAAACAATCCAACAATGTTACTTATTATTTCGTTTCTGACAAATAAATTTTTATTTATGATACAAAAGTTAGCTGAAATAAAATAAATATGTGAAATAAATGCGCTTGAATAAATGTTTATTATGATAGGATAATTATGTACCACACAATAATGGTAAATAATTTACATTATACACTGCGTGTTATATTCTGTTGTTAACACTCTCCATTTTAATACACATTTCTGAAATGGTATGTGAGTAGGGGAATAATGAGAGTTCTGCAACAGGAGGCGGTGTTGCGGTGGTATGCATCTGCAATCCGCCTCCCAATCCCCCTCTGACCTTGGGTTGACCCCCCTCTGATATCATGGCTACGCCTCCGTGTAATCTTTGTAGAAGATTACGGGGGTATTTTCGCGCATTTTGTCGTTTTTCGCGCGTTTTCGAACTTTGTCATTTTTTCTTTGTAACCATTTACGAGGGTATTTTCGCGCATTTTGTCGTTTTTTTCGCGCGTTTATTGAACTTTGTCATTTTTTTTTTTTTTGTAACCTTTTAAGAGGGTATTTTCGCGCATTTTGTCGTTTTTTTCGCGCGTTTATTGAACTTTGTCATTTTTTTTTTTTTTTTGTAACCTTTTAAGAGGATATTTTCGCGCATTTATATTCCCCCCCCCCCCCCCGCCGCGTTTTCGGACTTCGTCACCTTTTTCTCATAATCTTTTACGAGGATATTTTCGCGCGTTTTTAGATATTTTGCCGCGAATTTTATTTATTTTCGGTCATACTGGACTTAGTTGTTTTTTCTCACAAACTTTTACGAGGATATTTTCACACGTTTTGATTTATTTTCAAGCATTTTAGAGTTCGAGGATTATTTTACCGTTTTAGTCTTAGACTATTCTAAAGTCTTTTAATCTTTGATTATTTTCTTACTCTCTTAGTCTTTCACCATTTTTAATCATTTCAGACTTTGAATATTTTTCACAAGTTAGATTTTTCTTTCATGCATTTTTGGACTAGAAATTTTTTCACATCCATACATTTAGGATTTCGATTATTTTTTCTAGTTAGGTCTTTGACTATTTTAAAGCTCTTTTGTCTATTTTTAGCAATTTGTAGACTTAGTTTATTTTTATACCTTTTGATTTCTAATTACTTTTTCATCTTTTATTCATTTACAAGTGTAATCGACTTTATCTTTTTTTCCAACTTAAACTATTTTTTTCATCATTTAGGAGTTCAATTGTATTTTCATACATATTTACACTTAAAATATTTTTCGAATTTTGATTTTCTTTTTCATGCATTTCAAACTTTATCATTTTTACAACTTTGATTCTTTGCACGAATTTCAAAACTTGCAATCAATTTACTCTTAGTAGTAATTAACACTTATCATTAACAAATTTTCACGAATTTTAAAAATCAACTTAATTAATTTTTTCCAGTAAGCAAATTTCGCACTCAAGTTACATTTCATCACTACATATGCTTTTCAAGAGATTCATTTAATTTATCACATTTTATTTAATCAACTCCAATAATTATTTTTTGATTAGTATTTAACTTAGTCATTTCATCGCATAGTATTTTACTTTATTATTTTTTTTCATACAAGCACTCTTGTTAGAATAAAACAAAATTTTCATGAATTTGAATCACTTTGACTATTTCATTTTCCCAATAATATTTTATTTTACTTTAACATATTCTCACGCGTTTTACTATTTATCATTCATTTACCAAAGTGATGAAAAATGTTCCCGCTATTATATTCAAAATACAACTCTTTCAATATAGTTATTTTCCAAGACGAAAGTTAACAAGTTTTTCTAAATTATTACTTTACAGCCAACTAATTTCATTAACAGAGTTTTCAATACAATTTATAAATTTCAGTTTTATTTATTAATTTTTCATTCGCATGCAAATAAATTCAAAGTCGCAAATTTCATTCAAGTCGGCTTCAATTTTGTATAACTGAAGAAGCTTCCAACAAAAACATCACAACCAAGACTTACAAAAGATATTTTTACAAAATTTCAAATCATTTCAAGAATATACACACTCATAGAAAATCCCCAACAAAATAAAATAAAAAGTTGGCTTAACACAATTTTAGACCTATCACAAGTACTATATTTGCTCCTTTTAAAGAATTTTCATTAAACTTCGAATTAATTTAATGCTAGTTCATGATCAACATAAACAGATAGGAACAGACACACACAATCTTCGTGAAAAAAAAAAAAAAAACCCGGAAACAATAGTAAATTTATCATACGAAGAAAAAAATATTTTAAAGTCAAAAATCCAACCTTTGTAGGAAAAGACTCCTCCAATACTTATGCATTGATGCATTATTGAAGATAATGAATAATATTACAAAATTTGCGTCGATTTTAAATTTAACAACGGCATTAAATGTAATATTATCCAAACTTCATTTCCATGCCTTCCTAGAATGTTCTGACTGCAACCAACACTCTCTTCGCTAAGCGTCCATCCACATCGAAAGCACAATGGATAATGAAAGATGAAACATAGGCTTATCTCAGATTTTATCTTATCATAGTGAGTCATGGAATTCACGTGGTAAGATTTCAACTCAATACTAACGGCTGTAAACACATGTGGCCTCTTTTATCGCTGATAAATGTTAGATATCACAACAAAACCATTTGTAATAATCTTATCGCCCAAAAACTTAATTAAAGAAGATACATCGATTTAAATCTTTATTTGAAACTAATTTCCTAATTAATTTCAAAACCACTGTCGACGATTTATTTATTTTTTATTTTTCCCGAACTTGAACTGTCTACAAAGTTATTCTATTCTATTCGTTTCTCATGCACACACACACACACACACACACACACACACACTTAAAGACTTAATTTTTTCTATTCGCAATCATTCCACCATAACATTTTACATTTTCAAAAAGACCATAGTTATTACTTTTTTAAACTGAGTTGTTTTCCAATGATTATTTCACTGTGGAGATTATTTTCAGTGCGTTCTTATTCTTTTAATAGTTTTCACCAATTAAGCATTACAATTATTTATTCTTCCAAAAACATAGCGATTTTCACATTTCCAAAAAATATTTCTAGTGATTTTATTTTTACAACAGCGAATTCAATTTCCTTAGAAATTTTCGAATGTATTTTGTCATATTAAAACGAATGCATTATTCAAGTTATACATATGTACATGGTGTAGCAATCAACCTTGAATGAATAATTGCAGGTCTTAACATATAAAAAAAATTTCAACTTGTAAGAATATTTCTTTTTTTTTTTTTTTTGTTTCAAAACAATATTTTTTCAAACTTGTAATATTTTTCTACTTAGAAAATGAAATCAAATATTTTTTTTTCTTCAATTATATAAAATGTTTTTAAGAATTAATTTCTCAAACTTGTAATGTATTTCCACTAATTAAAAAAAAAATCAATTTTTTTTTTCAATCATATAAAAATAAATTTTTAATCTTACAAAAATAATTTTTTCCGCAAAAATATTTTTTTCAAAACAAAAAATAATATTTTTATAACATATTATTTTTTTTTCTTTTCATCCTTTTTTCACAAAACTATTTTTTTTTTTTTAATTTTTTTTTTCAAATTTACAAAAATAAATTTAATCAACTGAATCTTCAAACAGAATGATTTAATTAATTTTAAAACTAGCAATCACTTTACTTTTTGTATTAATAACAACTATTGTTAATCCATTTACTCTTTGCACTCTCAGTATTAATTAGCACACATGCATTACAAAAAATAGTAATGTTTAAGATACTTATAAATCATTCACTCAAGCTTTCAAATATCCAATTATCATGTTATTGTTCAATCATGTGAGGGAACTTGTAATGAAACTTTACTCATCAATCGAAATTATAAGCGAAAATATCACATTTTTAGCAATTAATATAATCATACAATTAACTTTGAATTTAAGAAAATTAAAAACTCTTATACACTTAGTAACACATAGGTCGAAATGGTTTACGATCAGGTGAGTGTCTTTTATCAATTGAGAGAACAACATAGTTGAGAAAGAGCGCTCACATTTCATATTAGAATTTATAAGTCTTTAAGGTATTTCTCCAATATTGAATGCAGTATTAATACGTATGAATTTCAACATGTGAATGTGACTGTATATTATTTTTCAACACATTAACTTGTTTAAGGTTCACTATCATAATTTTCAACTTTTTCTTAACATATGTTGAAATATTTTATGTGTGTCAATCTATTGAAATATCACAAAAATCATATTCTCACTCAAACTTTATTACAATACCATACAGTGAAACAAACAAAATACAGCCATTCTAAAGCTTGCTTACAAGAAAACGCATGTAGAAATATATGAAAGATTAATTTCAAAGCACAAATCATCAACTATATACAACGCAAAGCAATAAAACAAGTTTAACTGCCTTAAAGGATAACAGATACATTTTGAAGGATAGAGGTAATTCATTTATAAAACTTATTAATTTACTACTTAGCTAAAGGTGCGTATTTCGCAGTCTGAACTTCCACATTGACAATATGATCCAACGTCCACCCAGATCCAAGTTGTATAAACACCTCTAAGGCGTTTTCAACCTGACCAATAGCATCATTCAAATGTTCTAAGATAGTGTCCTTAACAAGTTCTATTCGCATTACACTTCTAAAATAAGAAGTAATCAAATTATCATCATCATCATTATCATTATCACCAACATGACGACTCAGCACTGCCTTCATTACTATGCACCATTTAATGCTTCGTTTTTCATCTATTTCATCCTCCAATATTTGAATAATTTGGGGTCTTAACTCATCAAAACACATTTTTATGTCTTGAGAGTTTTGAGGAGCAGGTGTTACAAACTCCGTAGCAAAAACACCGAATGTAGTTTGTCGAGTAGGTTTTAATCTCTTTGGGACATGAGTTTTCACTGTAACTTGCTTCACTGCACTATGCATAACACGAACGTGATGCAAAAGGGTAGATTTACTAGCAAGCACTTTTCCGCACTGATCACATGTATAGCTTCGTCCATGTATCAGGATATGCCTTTTCAAACTATCCTCTCGTTTAAACTTTCTGTCACATTTCGAACATGCAAAGGTGGTAGTAGAATTATGAATCTTCAAATGACGATTCAAAGCAGATTTCCACTTGAATGACTTTCCACATTCTTGACATATGAATGAGGGACCATGCTCCTTAATATGTAGATTCAAATGCTTTCTTTCATCGAATAGCATGTCGCACTTTTCACATCTATAAGACTTCTTTCTAGAATGTATCTTTTGATGACTTCTCAAAGTAGACTCACGCCCAAAGGAAGCATTACATTTCATACAACAAAATGGTTTCATTCCTGAATGAGTCTTAAGATGTTGATTCAAATTTGAATTTGAACTAAATTGCTTCCCACATGAAGCACATACCTGTAAAAGATATAAAGGAAAAATAAATCAAAAATTATCAGAAACTTTTTTTATTTAAGTCAATTCTATCATTGAAAATAGCATTTAAAACACTAGCACATATGAAGTTTCGTGCTATATACTTTCTCAACATCATTTCATCATCTAAATTTAAACTCAAATGAAATGTAAATAAATACATAAAACGTGAAAACAAAACTCCTGTTTACATCATATTCAATTCTTTTAATAAGACAAGAATCCGAAAGTTGAAATTTTATAAAAGTTCATTTAAAAATACAGCACACAATATCGTTTACTGTTCCGCTACCAAAATTCAGCATGTACAATTTTTCCACTAAACTAACAAGCTTCTTTAGAATATTAAAGTAAGATGCTTATCAAATAAGCGCAAACCTTCAAGTAAGCACATTCTATGAAAATATTAATCAATTTTCATGAAATGAATATTTCGTACTCACACTTTTGAAATAGAAAAATTGATGAAATCTTTACCCAAAATCATTTATTATATTATTTTCATACTGCTTGAGCCCTCAAATATTTCAACAAAAGAATTATCACATAACACACTCAAAAATAAATACTTACATGTGATGATAAAGCATCTTCACGACTCACACCACCATCAACAATATTCGAGTTTTCCCTATGATTTTCCATTAGAAAAGCTCTAAAGAAATTCGAAACACCAAGTTAAAATTTTCAGCTGTTCGAAAAAGTTTTTCGATAGAAGTTAACTTCAGCACAGAAAACCTCCCGTCACGATCGGAATGGAATCCAAACCACCAAATGATCTTTCGAAGTAACCACATCAAATTTATACTTTCGAAGGATGCGTTAAACAAAAAGGTGAAATTATCAACCAATGAGAATGCTAAATGAAATGGATGAGAGAACCAATGAGCTTAATGCATCTGTTTGAATACAATCCTTTCACAACAGTAAAAAATAAAACAAAATTAACAAATAAATACAGATAAATTCAATCCATATGTGACCATCAAGATCTTTCTCAAAATTTGTCGAAGACTACTCTGAGTGGAAAAACAACTCAACTCCACTCAGAGTAGTCTTCGACAAATTTTGAGAAAGATCTTGATGGTCACATATGGATTGAATTTATCTGTATTTATTTGTTAATTTTGTTTTATTTTTTACTGTTGTGAAAGGATTGTATTCAAACAGATGCATTAAGCTCATTGGTTCTCTCATCCATTTCATTTAGCATTCTCATTGGTTGATAATTTCACCTTTTTGTTTAACGCATCCTTCGAAAGTATAAATTTGATGTGGTTACTTCGAAAGATCATTTGGTGGTTTGGATTCCATTCCGATCGTGACGGGAGGTTTTCTGTGCTGAAGTTAACTTCTATCGAAAAACTTTTTCGAACAGCTGAAAATTTTAACTTGGTGTTTCGAATTTCTTTAGAGCTTTTCTAATGGAAAATCATAGGGAAAACTCGAATATTGTTGATGGTGGTGTGAGTCGTGAAGATGCTTTATCATCACATGTAAGTATTTATTTTTGAGTGTGTTATGTGATAATTCTTTTGTTGAAATATTTGAGGGCTCAAGCAGTATGAAAATAATATAATAAATGATTTTGGGTAAAGATTTCATCAATTTTTCTATTTCAAAAGTGTGAGTACGAAATATTCATTTCATGAAAATTGATTAATATTTTCATAGAATGTGCTTACTTGAAGGTTTGCGCTTATTTGATAAGCATCTTACTTTAATATTCTAAAGAAGCTTGTTAGTTTAGTGGAAAAATTGTACATGCTGAATTTTGGTAGCGGAACAGTAAACGATATTGTGTGCTGTATTTTTAAATGAACTTTTATAAAATTTCAACTTTCGGATTCTTGTCTTATTAAAAGAATTGAATATGATGTAAACAGGAGTTTTGTTTTCACGTTTTATGTATTTATTTACATTTCATTTGAGTTTAAATTTAGATGATGAAATGATGTTGAGAAAGTATATAGCACGAAACTTCATATGTGCTAGTGTTTTAAATGCTATTTTCAATGATAGAATTGACTTAAATAAAAAAAGTTTCTGATAATTTTTGATTTATTTTTCCTTTATATCTTTTACAGGTATGTGCTTCATGTGGGAAGCAATTTAGTTCAAATTCAAATTTGAATCAACATCTTAAGACTCATTCAGGAATGAAACCATTTTGTTGTATGAAATGTAATGCTTCCTTTGGGCGTGAGTCTACTTTGAGAAGTCATCAAAAGATACATTCTAGAAAGAAGTCTTATAGATGTGAAAAGTGCGACATGCTATTCGATGAAAGAAAGCATTTGAATCTACATATTAAGGAGCATGGTCCCTCATTCATATGTCAAGAATGTGGAAAGTCATTCAAGTGGAAATCTGCTTTGAATCGTCATTTGAAGATTCATAATTCTACTACCACCTTTGCATGTTCGAAATGTGACAGAAAGTTTAAACGAGAGGATAGTTTGAAAAGGCATATCCTGATACATGGACGAAGCTATACATGTGATCAGTGCGGAAAAGTGCTTGCTAGTAAATCTACCCTTTTGCATCACGTTCGTGTTATGCATAGTGCAGTGAAGCAAGTTACAGTGAAAACTCATGTCCCAAAGAGATTAAAACCTACTCGACAAACTACATTCGGTGTTTTTGCTACGGAGTTTGTAACACCTGCTCCTCAAAACTCTCAAGACATAAAAATGTGTTTTGATGAGTTAAGACCCCAAATTATTCAAATATTGGAGGATGAAATAGATGAAAAACGAAGCATTAAATGGTGCATAGTAATGAAGGCAGTGCTGAGTCGTCATGTTGGTGATAATGATAATGATGATGATGATAATTTGATTACTTCTTATTTTAGAAGTGTAATGCGAATAGAACTTGTTAAGGACACTATCTTAGAACATTTGAATGATGCTATTGGTCAGGTTGAAAACGCCTTAGAGGTGTTTATACAACTTGGATCTGGGTGGACGTTGGATCATATTGTCAATGTGGAAGTTCAGACTGCGAAATACGCACCTTTAGCTAAGTAGTAAATTAATAAGTTTTATAAATGAATTACCTCTATCCTTCAAAATGTATCTGCTATCCTTTAAGGCAGTTAAACTTGTTTTATTGCTTTGCGTTGTATATAGTTGATGATTTGTGCTTTGAAATTAATCTTTCATATATTTCTACATGCGTTTTCTTGTAAGCAAGCTTTAGAATGGCTGTATTTTGTTTGTTTCACTGTATGGTATTGTAATAAAGTTTGAGTGAGAATATGATTTTTGTGATATTTCAATAGATTGACACACATAAAATATTTCAACATATGTTAAGAAAAAGTTGAAAATTATGATAGTGAACCTTAAACAAGTTAATGTGTTGAAAAATAATATACAGTCACATTCACATGTTGAAATTCATACGTATTAATACTGCATTCAATATTGGAGAAATACCTTAAAGACTTATAAATTCTAATATGAAATGTGAGCGCTCTTTCTCAACTATGTTGTTCTCTCAATTGATAAAAGACACTCACCTGATCGTAAACCATTTCGACCTATGTGTTACTAAGTGTATAAGAGTTTTTAATTTTCTTAAATTCAAAGTTAATTGTATGATTATATTAATTGCTAAAAATGTGATATTTTCGCTTATAATTTCGATTGATGAGTAAAGTTTCATTACAAGTTCCCTCACATGATTGAACAATAACATGATAATTGGATATTTGAAAGCTTGAGTGAATGATTTATAAGTATCTTAAACATTACTATTTTTTGTAATGCATGTGTGCTAATTAATACTGAGAGTGCAAAGAGTAAATGGATTAACAATAGTTGTTATTAATACAAAAAGTAAAGTGATTGCTAGTTTTAAAATTAATTAAATCATTCTGTTTGAAGATTCAGTTGATTAAATTTATTTTTGTAAATTTGAAAAAAAAAATGAAAAAAAAAAAATAGTTTTGTGAAAAAAGGATGAAAAGAAAAAAAAATAATATGTTATAAAAATATTATTTTTTGTTTTGAAAAAAATATTTTTGCGGAAAAAATTATTTTTGTAAGATTAAAAATTTATTTTTATATGATTGAAAAAAAAAATTGATTTTTTTTTTAATTAGTGGAAATACATTACAAGTTTGAGAAATTAATTCTTAAAAACATTTTATATAATTGAAGAAAAAAAAATATTTGATTTCATTTTCTAAGTAGAAAAATATTACAAGTTTGAAAAAATATTGTTTTGAAACAAAAAAAAAAAAAAAGAAATATTCTTACAAGTTGAAATTTTTTTTTATATGTTAAGACCTGCAATTATTCATTCAAGGTTGATTGCTACACCATGTACATATGTATAACTTGAATAATGCATTCGTTTTAATATGACAAAATACATTCGAAAATTTCTAAGGAAATTGAATTCGCTGTTGTAAAAATAAAATCACTAGAAATATTTTTTGGAAATGTGAAAATCGCTATGTTTTTGGAAGAATAAATAATTGTAATGCTTAATTGGTGAAAACTATTAAAAGAATAAGAACGCACTGAAAATAATCTCCACAGTGAAATAATCATTGGAAAACAACTCAGTTTAAAAAAGTAATAACTATGGTCTTTTTGAAAATGTAAAATGTTATGGTGGAATGATTGCGAATAGAAAAAATTAAGTCTTTAAGTGTGTGTGTGTGTGTGTGTGTGTGTGCATGAGAAACGAATAGAATAGAATAACTTTGTAGACAGTTCAAGTTCGGGAAAAATAAAAAATAAATAAATCGTCGACAGTGGTTTTGAAATTAATTAGGAAATTAGTTTCAAATAAAGATTTAAATCGATGTATCTTCTTTAATTAAGTTTTTGGGCGATAAGATTATTACAAATGGTTTTGTTGTGATATCTAACATTTATCAGCGATAAAAGAGGCCACATGTGTTTACAGCCGTTAGTATTGAGTTGAAATCTTACCACGTGAATTCCATGACTCACTATGATAAGATAAAATCTGAGATAAGCCTATGTTTCATCTTTCATTATCCATTGTGCTTTCGATGTGGATGGACGCTTAGCGAAGAGAGTGTTGGTTGCAGTCAGAACATTCTAGGAAGGCATGGAAATGAAGTTTGGATAATATTACATTTAATGCCGTTGTTAAATTTAAAATCGACGCAAATTTTGTAATATTATTCATTATCTTCAATAATGCATCAATGCATAAGTATTGGAGGAGTCTTTTCCTACAAAGGTTGGATTTTTGACTTTAAAATATTTTTTTCTTCGTATGATAAATTTACTATTGTTTCCGGGTTTTTTTTTTTTTTTTTTCACGAAGATTGTGTGTGTCTGTTCCTATCTGTTTATGTTGATCATGAACTAGCATTAAATTAATTCGAAGTTTAATGAAAATTCTTTAAAAGGAGCAAATATAGTACTTGTGATAGGTCTAAAATTGTGTTAAGCCAACTTTTTATTTTATTTTGTTGGGGATTTTCTATGAGTGTGTATATTCTTGAAATGATTTGAAATTTTGTAAAAATATCTTTTGTAAGTCTTGGTTGTGATGTTTTTGTTGGAAGCTTCTTCAGTTATACAAAATTGAAGCCGACTTGAATGAAATTTGCGACTTTGAATTTATTTGCATGCGAATGAAAAATTAATAAATAAAACTGAAATTTATAAATTGTATTGAAAACTCTGTTAATGAAATTAGTTGGCTGTAAAGTAATAATTTAGAAAAACTTGTTAACTTTCGTCTTGGAAAATAACTATATTGAAAGAGTTGTATTTTGAATATAATAGCGGGAACATTTTTCATCACTTTGGTAAATGAATGATAAATAGTAAAACGCGTGAGAATATGTTAAAGTAAAATAAAATATTATTGGGAAAATGAAATAGTCAAAGTGATTCAAATTCATGAAAATTTTGTTTTATTCTAACAAGAGTGCTTGTATGAAAAAAAATAATAAAGTAAAATACTATGCGATGAAATGACTAAGTTAAATACTAATCAAAAAATAATTATTGGAGTTGATTAAATAAAATGTGATAAATTAAATGAATCTCTTGAAAAGCATATGTAGTGATGAAATGTAACTTGAGTGCGAAATTTGCTTACTGGAAAAAATTAATTAAGTTGATTTTTAAAATTCGTGAAAATTTGTTAATGATAAGTGTTAATTACTACTAAGAGTAAATTGATTGCAAGTTTTGAAATTCGTGCAAAGAATCAAAGTTGTAAAAATGATAAAGTTTGAAATGCATGAAAAAGAAAATCAAAATTCGAAAAATATTTTAAGTGTAAATATGTATGAAAATACAATTGAACTCCTAAATGATGAAAAAAATAGTTTAAGTTGGAAAAAAAGATAAAGTCGATTACACTTGTAAATGAATAAAAGATGAAAAAGTAATTAGAAATCAAAAGGTATAAAAATAAACTAAGTCTACAAATTGCTAAAAATAGACAAAAGAGCTTTAAAATAGTCAAAGACCTAACTAGAAAAAATAATCGAAATCCTAAATGTATGGATGTGAAAAAATTTCTAGTCCAAAAATGCATGAAAGAAAAATCTAACTTGTGAAAAATATTCAAAGTCTGAAATGATTAAAAATGGTGAAAGACTAAGAGAGTAAGAAAATAATCAAAGATTAAAAGACTTTAGAATAGTCTAAGACTAAAACGGTAAAATAATCCTCGAACTCTAAAATGCTTGAAAATAAATCAAAACGTGTGAAAATATCCTCGTAAAAGTTTGTGAGAAAAAACAACTAAGTCCAGTATGACCGAAAATAAATAAAATTCGCGGCAAAATATCTAAAAACGCGCGAAAATATCCTCGTAAAAGATTATGAGAAAAAGGTGACGAAGTCCGGAAAACGCGGCGCGGGGGGGGGGGGAATATAAATGCGCGAAAATATCCTCTTAAAAGGTTACAAAAAAAAAATGACAAAGTTCAATAAACGCGCGAAAAAAACGACAAAATGCGCGAAAATACCCTCTTAAAAGGTTACAAAAAAAAAAAAAAATGACAAAGTTCAATAAACGCGCGAAAAAACGACAAAATGCGCGAAAATACCCTCGTAAATGGTTACAAAGAAAAAATGACAAAGTTCGAAAACGCGCGAAAAACGACAAAATGCGCGAAAATACCCCCGTAATCTTCTACAAAGATTACACGGAGGCGTAGCCATGAGATCAGAGGGGGGTCAACCCAAGGTCAGAGGGGGATTGGGAGGCGGATTGCAGATGCATACCACCGCAACACCGCCTCCTGTTGCAGAACTCTCATTATTCCCCTACTTATGTGTAACCGAAATCTCTTATTTCTGAGTATATTCAAAGCATTAAAAAAAAATCACCTATTTAGTAAGAGAGTGGGCAGTGGGGAATGATTATACATTAAAGCTGAAATTGTTTATCTTGTGGTATCTTATCAACACGTTTTAGTTCGTGTTCATAACTTAAATTTTTTCGTGCATTCAACTAAAGAAAGAGCATAAAAAGATAGAAAAGGTGCGATGAAATAAGCACATAAGTAGGGTGAAATAGTGAAAAAGTAAACTCACAGAAGAACCTACAAATAAACTGTGCTTATGAAAGCACAGATAAATAACTGGAGAAAAAAAGGCTGAAGCAAAAATATCCAAAAATTTAAGCGTATAATTTTTTTAATTGATTTTTTTTTTCATTTTTTATTATTATTGTTATTTTTTAAAGTTAATATAATGTTTAACAATGTTTACTGACTTTAATCACTAAGGATTTTTTTTTTCTTTTTCAATGCATCGAAGATGTGTGTGTATGAAACTAAAAACATGATGTGCAGGTCTTTGATTTTTAAGTCATTTTATCTATTTAAGGAATTTCGCAAGAATTTAGTAGAAATCTGCTTTGAGAATGTTCGACGCAACTCTTTTGTAACCTTTTACACATGTTGCGATATGTTCTTAACTTCCTGCTAACTGCTTCAAAAATCTCCGTTTTCGCTAAGCTATCATAACTAAAATTTCCGAAAATTGTTTCCACCACATGAAAAAGCTTGGTTTCTTTTTGACATTTTCCACTTCCAATCTCTCATACTCGTATTTAGTAAAGTTACTTAATTCTGTTTCGAGCTTTGTCGTCTCGCTCCTTAGCTTTACATTCTCCATCACAGTCACCTGAAATAGATTTATACAAGAAAATTTTAGTTCACATTAAAAACTACGGAACATTAACAGCCATCTAAAACATCTTAACAGTAAATTTTCAATTTACATTTGAAATTATGGGTTTTTACTGAAACTTGAAATACATTTAACAGTAAATTTTCAATTCACACAAGAAATTATTGGAAATTAAAAGCCCCCCCCCCCCCGAAATTGATTTATTGCAGTAAATTTATAATTCACATTAGAAAATATAGGTTGGAAATATCAAAAGAGTGTGTTTATTGTGAACTGCGTCAAGCACAAATTCAAAAACCAGTTAATTCAACTTTGAAGCCATTTATAAGAAAAAAAAAGGGAGGGAGAGTAAAAGAATTGAATTTCTTTCTGACAAATTTAAGTTTTCGCAGTCATGGATTGCCGGCCAGCTAATAAAGCGTTATCCTCCCCCCCCCCCCCCCCCACCTTTTCAGAACTTCTATGCTCTATACTGCAGTGGGCAGGGGATTCAAGGAATTAGTCTGATAAAACAAGTGGGCATAAAAATAAAAAATAAAAAAATTATAAAACACGAAAAATCGCACACAAAAACGTACAAAATAACGTTTGAAGAATATAAATACCAGCATGAAATACATTCGCCGATTCTTTTTACGAGAACTTATTCTCAAGTTCTCGCACGAAACTTCATAACACTTGTCCTCTCCTCGTCACAATATATATCAGAACAATTTTTCACCCTCTTATATTAAATTTGAATATTTCTTCTTCTTAATGAATCCACCATTCTTTCCTTTCAGAAGTTTCAAGTTTACACCACTTCTCTGAGCAAGCTAACAGTAATTGGAAAAGCCCCGGACTCTGGCATTATGCTGATAAAGCCACTTGAGTTGTGAGGCACGATATCTCTGAAGCGGCACAATGTTTATGAAATTAAAACTGCCCCGATATTGGTGTGCAGGACACGCATATCGTTTAATCAGAATGCATGTTTAATTAACGCGGCAGTCGCTACGCGTTCATGTTGGTCATTAATCATTTTTCTCACTGGTCAGAGCTGTCGCATGGAAGAGCCTATATATCACGCAGGCATGTCCGCTGCGCTTGGGGACTAAATTTGTATTCAAGCCCAAATATGTCGCCTCTGTTGTCATAACAACATGACAGATAAGCTGTTCGTGCTGTTAATAAAGCGGCGTAAAATGTGCCAGCTCCGCAGATACTAATGGCATTTTAGAGTAAATACTGATCAGTTTCGAAGACTGAAATTAACACCTAAGTCCAGTATAAAGTGGAAGTCCTAAGGGACGCACGTATAATAAGGCTAATAAAGTATGGTAATGAGCGTAGATTCGCAAAGACTTTTCTGATGAAGTATACAATTTATTTATTTTTTAACTGTAAATGCTTATCCATCTCTTAATGCTTATTTCCGGGGAATATGTAAAAAAGTAACATGATGAGACATGTGAATCCGTTCATACATTGTAAAAAATCGCCCTTCGGAATAAAAACTGCTCATCAGATTTCACATGTTGTGTACAAGAAAAATGTTGAGGGTTATTTATTTATTTTATGTTCTCTTGACTGAAAACATGTCATTGATAGGGTAAAAGAGTCGAATATCGTGTTCCCCCCTTTTTTTTTCACTTATAACAAACATGATTAAGAATAAAATAATAATATTAAGTGGAAAACTAAATTCACACAAGGCCTAGAAAACAACTGCTTGCATTTCATAACTCAATTTTGCACCTCAAACTAGTGATGCTGTTTTTTGTATTACAACTGTAGTCTAAGTGATGTATTTTTGGTACCGAACCCACAGCACCATTCTTCCTCTTCTGAAGAAAAATGAACATGTTTCTCTTCATATAAATTTCCAAAACTGATTGTTTTTAGTGATAAGGTCTTTAATTGTTAATATGGCTCTTTTATTACACCCAGAAAGCATAAATTGCTTCTTTTCTAAAATATATTTATTCATATATCTATTTTGAAACGCTTTTTCAAACAAATGAGAAAATGTAATGTATATAGAAGTGCATACGAGTATTTATACCTGTATATCAGTACAATTATACTCATGAATTGTTAGTAGTATCTGCTGGTCAAGGCATCATTTCAAAGCAGACTCACTCATCCTCCGAATAGAGACAAGCGAACTGATGTCAAACGGAATTGAAACTTCAGTTAACCTGCAATTCAAGGACTCGGAAAATAGACAATTTCCGTGTTCCTGATACTAGACGGGATGGAATGGATTGTCCCACTTTTAAATCTACCGAGATAACTGGCTTTCAGTCTGCCCCTCTTCTTGAGCCTTAACCAGCATAGACTTGGGTTGCTATAAATAGGTATTAAGTCCTATCCCATTAAATTGAGTCGGGCGTTTTATTCGGCTGCTCTCTTCTTCCCAATGGGTCTTGAAGAATGGAGGGGCCAATCCTCAATTGGGTGCAGGAGATTAGATAGAGAGGGGAGTGGGACCTTTGGGATAAGGGGACAGCAAAGACTGAGTCTTTCTGCTAAATCAAAATTGAATTTTATATGAATATACTCTCCTGGTATTCTATTTTTAGCAGACGCGGTTTTCTTTATTTCGAGTAGAGATTTTGTGCTAAGCGACAGATTTTAGGAGCATAAAATGACGTTTTTTTCTTCTTTCCTTTCTTTCTTTCTTTTTTTTTTTTTTTTTTTTTTTGGTAGATTGTGGTTCATGTGCGATTTAGTCGAAAATTTTTCATCTATGTATTATTTCAATCTAATGAACTTTCAAATGCGTTATTTTAGTATAATTATCTTTTTTTAAATTTTAATTCATCTCTCGATAATCAAATGGGATGAAAAAGCTATATCTGTTTCATACGTTTTTCATTATTACTATTGTTGGAAAACATTGATTATTTAGCTAAATCACAAAAATTTCTTTACCGATCTTGAAGTTTTCTTGATTAAATTTTTAGTTTTACATTTATAATTTTATGCTTATGAAGTAAAATACTCCGCTGCTTATTTGTCATTCGTTGCAGTTTTTTTTTATTGTTTCGAATTGCTATTTTATTTTCTAAATGAAAATCGTGAAAAATCTTGCTGCTTGAAATATGTCGACTATATGACGCTAAAACTTATCTGCTAAATGAAATATACTTGATTGCATAGATCACTAGAGTAACCAGAATTTCTTCTCGGATGGGGGGAGGGGGTTGATCAAAACAGTCCTTACCTGCATATGTCCAATTGCTCTGGAAATTCAATCCCCGAAAATATCCCCCCCCCCTCCTTCCTTGCTGCCCTTCTAGTTCAGAATAATCCGCTGCCTTTAGAAATTTGACGAAAGGGTCACCCAGTCTTTGCGGGAGTATAATTTGCCATAGTTTGTCACAAATCTTGTACATTAAGTCCATGAAATACAATAAAAATACAAAATATTTCAGCTAAATTTTATCATAAATTTCTCCATGACATTATCAACCTTGAAATTTCTGTTTTGGAAGTTATAGCATAAACATCTTTGAGATTTGCAGTGTTCATTTCGGGATGGGTAAAACGCAAATTTAGGTTAAATTTTGAGGGATTTTTTTTCGTGTGATTACAGTACTTCCTTTATATCGTAAAGAGAAGCAAAAAAAAAAAAATCATTGATCATCAAAATCAAACTTGTTATTTACAAAAAATTATAACTTGCGAGTTTTTGCTAACTGACGATTGTAAAATTCAGCCAGATTTTATTATGTCGTAAAATTTAAACGATATCATTGCTGCTGCGACAGCATCATTAGGTTTTTAATGTATGGTTAGAAGTTTGAATTATAGTACAACAGAGAAAAAAAAATCTTTGTAATGTAAATAAGTTTGAGCTAAAAAAATTTCTGCCCATAAATTGTTGTAATTTGTTTCGAAAAGTCTTTCATGCATGGCAGATACGTGTTCAGTTATCAGTGTAATCTTTCCAACTCGCTGCAAATAAATGATTTATCATTAATGATTCTTCCCCAGATTTTCCACCAGAAAGTAAAATTTAACAAGTTTTCTCTGTCATTAATCTAAACGCAACAATCTTCAAGTCTTTCAGCTTCCTTATCTCACAAATCCTTCACGTAGAGATTTCTCGCATACGAAATTTGATTATTTGGGCTGAATTTCAGAAACAGCAAATCGAAACAAAACTTTATAAGAATTCATTTTGCATTCATACGTGCTCGCCAATCTTTCACGCGAGATGCTGAGCACAGAAATTTATATCTTGCCTTTATTTTGTGCATCTCCAGATCTATATGTTGCCTCCTATGTGGATTTTTTATTTTTCTTTCTCTCGGTGAGCTCTGGAAAAGTAGCCAGGGTATTCCAACAGCAAGTGCAATCCTCTCTGTGATTCTTTCTCTGAATAGAAAGAAAAACTCTCCTAGGTTCTCGTAAATCCCGGCTCTAGTGGTAGCGATGATTTATAAGACGCCTCCTCCGATTCCTTCCAGGAGCAGACGTGACTCAAATATTCGAGTGTATATCCCTCTCCCTTGCTCCCTGCAGACCCAGAAGGGGGCAGCCGATTGCCTAAGCCCACCCCCTCTTTCCCTATCCGTCAAACTCCTGCATTCATGAAAAATCCAAGCGGGTGGAAAGTTTTTTCCCGTCTTTCAGGTACCCGGGTTCGCTTCAATTACGTTAGTTGGTTGAGCCACACTATCAAACATGAATCGTGATCTTTGTGTGCAATATATACGCGTTTAAGAATTAATATTTCAGGTGTTTATTTATAGAATTATATTTTTTTCTCTGTCTCTTAAATGTATTATTTAATGATTAGTTACCGCTCATTCAACAATACAGTGAAATCCCATTACAACGAACTACAAAAGACCGTAAATTTTGTTCGTTGTAACAGGAACTGCGTTGTAATGGAATTCAAGCCACGAAATATAAATTAAATCGGGACTGAAAATTTATTTCGTTGAAAAGGATATTTCGTTGTATTGGTATTTGTTGTAACGGGATTTCACTGCATCTGCCACCAGAGCAGTGATTTTCAAACTGTGGTCCCAAACAATTTTCATATGTCTCGCAAACAGATAGTGAAAATTAATCTACACCATTTTTATGGTTATAAATAAATTCATTAAGGAAGCTTTTAGATTCAACTCATTTCACATAATATAATTCTTGTGAAAATATAATTTCTATCCTATGTGGTCAACTCAATACTATTCGGAAGGGTACTATGTGGTCTTCTTAAAATTGATTATTAATAGCAAATGCAAATCTTTACTGAATGCAGGGCAGAGTAAGCGACAGAAAATTCCCATGAATACACGATATACTTGTATGCTCTAAAACTCTTTAAAATTTCGAATGATTTTCGAAAGGTTTCGAACAAATAAATGCGTTAATACGTAAGCACAATGAACTAAAAGAAATTTCATGCGTATAGAGGTCGGAAATTGTCATTTATTAAAAAAACAGGAAAACTTGCATTTGTGTTTGTTTAGATCTTTTATTCAACCGGAACACTCCCAGCCTGAAAGTTTAAGCTGCACCTCAGCAATTTTTTGCCGTTCCCTGGTGACTGCAATACATCTTTTCAATAAATCTAATTTCAAATCTATTTCTTGAGTCGGAAATATGCCAAAAAGCAATGAGAGAGCACGGCATAGAAGCTTGTTTGGGAAAAAAGACCGAATATCAGCAAATTTTTCTATTCATACTTCTGCTGCCAACTCGTTTTTTTTTTTTTTTGAAAAAGATCCTAAATAAAGAACTAGCGGGATCGTGAAAAAACGATGAAAAATGTGATGAAAACAACAAATCAACGAAGCAGTGCAAACTCATCATTTCAGGGGTAGACCTATCAACAATAAATAAGCAAGTGAGACACAAGCTCGGCATCCTCCAGCTCCCCCCTCCCCCCTCCCCCCAACAAACTGAACTCTTCTTGTTCAGTTTCAGAAACGGATCGCGTAGGTCATAAATCATTACGCGTGCTTCTTCACAAATAATGTATGAGTTCTTTTCTTTCTTTCTACTCGCAGTGATTATTTTACTTATTTTTCATTTCGATACTTTTTATGTCATATATATAAGCGCTTGTATGTATAGATGGATTTCCCCCCGAGTTTTTGCTCGAAAAGCGATTTCTTTTGCTATTCTTTTATTATTATTACTAGAAGGGTTTTTAATCTTTTTTTTATACCGTTGTTCGCCACGGGTTGTTATTCCAAAAATAATTCGTTAATGCACAGTACACGAAAGGAAATTAACAAAAAATGCATTAGGAAAATGACAAATTATTGTAATTAGCCGATGGAGGTTGCGTTTGATTTCTTTTGTGTGTGTTTTTTTTTCGTTATGCAAAAATGTTTTCTCTAGAATGGTCATGGGATGTTAGTTTGAAGTTTGGTGATTTAAATCCAAAAACCAGATATCTTTGAATCTCTCTCTTTTGAATTTCATGAACCCCTTTCGAAAAAGTATTTTTTATGTAACGATTAACTTTTTATTTCATTTTTCTTTTTAATCATTTAATTTTTTTCTACTTATACTTTGGCAGATTTAATTACTTAAAATAAGCGTTTAGTACATCAAAAGCGTTACTACATAAAAGTTCAATTTACAATTAATCATTCGACAATTTACCAAGTTTTCATTTTTTGCTTCAATTGATTGTTTTCGATATCAGCTTTTATTTAGTAAAAGTTCCGAAATTGATTCAAAATAAATGATAGTAAGCAGTGGATTTTTCGAAATCTTTTTGAACAAGCTTGTTTCTGAAGAACTTTTATATTTTTGTGAATTTATTTTTTCATTAAATATTACCTAATTTTTGTTGTTTCTCATACCATCTTTACAAATTGCGCGTTGTTATTAAAGTTAAGATTTAAATATTTTTTAAAGCTTCTAATCAGCGGTTAAATTTTTTATTGTGGAATTCCGTAGGGTAAAATGTGTTACAATTCCTCAAAATTATTTTTAACAATTTTATAATTATTACTTTGATCTATTACATAATGTGTAATTGCTTTTAAAGACTCCCTAAGCTAAGGTCTCATTTGATCATTCTGACTTAAAAGCAGTTGTTATTTATCATTATTATTATTATTATTATTATTATTATTATTATTATTATTATTATTAGTCAAAATTAACTTTTGTTGGGTTAAAATATTTTTATTCTTAATGTCCAAATTTTTGATTATTGCAATGTTTTCATTATCATTTTGAAATTGCAACAACAGCGCAGCTATCAAGTTTAATCCCTAAAATGGAACTATATGTATAGGTGAAATAACAGAAAATACGTGAAAAGGCATCTAATTAATAAGGCAACCCACCTCCGAAAGAAAGCCCATACAGAATTTGTTTCAACGTTTGGATAACGCAACCAAATTTAGCACATTATAGAATTTTGCACATTCTACACCAGGGATACCCAAGTGAGGGGGGTGGGGAATCATGGCACAGGGACCGCTCCGTTGAAAGTTTTAGGAGATGGTCTTCAGGGCTAATTTTACCTTGTCTTTTTCTTTCGTAGTTGGGGGGTCTCATTCTTGGTTGATCCTCGCAATATTTTTGGGGTGCACCCTTGCTCTTGGTGGTGGGGGGGGGGGGAATGGGCACCCCTCTCTTTATCGTTTTTTATGTATTTGATTTAAGGGTTAGCGCAACAGTGCATCTTTTTCTTATAACATAGCTTACCATTTCATTTCGATAAACATTAATTCCGTTCAAGACAGCATTTTGTAGCTTTTTTTATAGCCAAACGAATGAAGTTGCATAAAACTATGGTAGCACATTAGGCAACCGGCATACAAACTGGCTTTTCCTTAACAAATCTTGCTTTTCAAGAGTAGTTTTTAAAGACAGACAAGATTAATCCATATTTTCAGTGGCTGTTGTATTTAATTAATAAATTTCATTAATGACTTGTTGATTGAAGAACTCACACGTTGTATCAGGCCACCTTGAGCATTCTGAAGGGCTGAAAATAAAAATGTACATGTTTAGAAAGTCAGTAAAAAAGCATGAAAAAATATTTTATCATCTATGCAATTGAACAAAATGAGACGCACGAACAAAAACCATTATGTAATTTCTTCGTGTCTGTCTCAAATCTAATGCTTCATCCAGTTTGCAATGATATTTTAGCAAGATTATGTCATTAGATCATATGATAAATGAAGAACAGTATGAAATTATTTGACGATAATAACTTAATTCTTTGATCCTTTAAAAATTAGGAATGTAGCATATGTTTGTATTCCCAACTTGAGATACTCCATTACATTCTTTGCTCGTTGTGAGATAAGTAGTTTTTTTTCTGATGCGTTCAAAAAACCAGATTTGATCAAATGTACAATTTCAGAAACATTACAAACAAAAGTAAGCTTGGGGCATCGCTTTGATGACCTTAGTTGCTAGCTAGGTCATAGTTTCTTCTGCAAAGAAAAGAATCTGACTAGTATTCGCGGATCTGATGGCAAATTATAGGCTTACGCTAGCTGTGATGGAATGATTAATTCTCTCTTTTGGTTTGTCTTTCGTTTTTCTCTTTTCCCCTTTTCGATTTCAGAACAACAACCTACACTTAATGCTCGAACATCTACAAACATTACCCGGAGCTAATGTCTAGACGAAGAGCAATCTTAGAGATGTTGTCATTGATTTACTTGATCTCTTCCCAACTATTAATCAGCTTTGAAGATTTGATGAGCAAAATCTTAGGTGGTACAGAAAAAAACCATTGCTTCGTTTAAAATATGTTAGATGATTGAATTTGGCAATTTTTTAAATCTAGGCATGTACTGTAAAAATGTTTTCCCTCGACAGCCTCTCTTTTTAATTCTAGTTATGGATGAAATTTATAAAGCTCATTAATTAAAATGTCTTTCTTGTGATGCCACATAAGTTAAAAATTCTATCCTTTTACGTTACTAATACTTTTTAAAATATAAAACTTTTAAATTGTATAAACTTCATATTAGCAAAAAAGTTTTTTTTTTTGGGGGGGGGGGGGGTTACGGGGGGGAAGCCACAAATAACAGCCCCGGTTGATCCCGTGCTTGGAACGCCACTGCATAAAGACTACTATTTAATTCGCTGCCATTTATTTGCACCCGAAATTTAAAAATTGGTGCCTTTTCCGCTATAAATGTTCATACGTATTTGATTTTTCCTATGGCAAACTAGTTAATCTCGTTACTTTGCTACATTTTTTTTCTGTACATATTCAAGTTATTTTACGTATTAAGAGCGGAATACAATACAACCATGTCTTTCTCTTAAAGAGAACATTGACCTTTATATCTAGGGCCACCTTTTTATATGCACAAAACAAGCCAAATTGTTTCAAAATATGATATTAAATGGACGAGCACAAATTGTTATATTAATAAATCCAATTAAGATTAGTGTAAATGACTGAAGTAATAAATTTTGTCGAATAGTAATTAATCAGAAGGGGGGAGGGAGTGTTTAAATGTCCCTAGATGCAAGACACCATTTTATCTAGCGCTACTAACTTTCTTTCAGAACCATTTTTCCATACTGCAAATTCAGAATCCAAAAACAACAACCTGCCATAAATTCGTTGTTCAGGTATTTAAATTAACTGCTAAAATAGCAATTGGTATTGACACTCACCCAGCTGGGCTGTCAAACTTAGGATGATTGTTTTCTAGTAAAGTGGGGAAGCCCCAAGGTACGCAGGTCTGTTCTGCATAAAAGTCAACTAGGAACTGAATAAGTATTACGAAACATTCTTAAATTACTACCAACAATGATTGAATAGAATTGTTATTCTAGCCAACTCATGTTCAGTCGCAAAAAAAAAAAAAAAGAAAAAAAAGAGAGAGAGAGAGAGAAAGAAAGAAAAGCTCATGACCCAAGCCCTCCAAAGCTCATGGTTTTAACACATATTGTCAATTCTAATATGATAGTTTCCACACAGTTAAAGTTTATTATGACCCCCCCCCCCCCACACACACTTAGTCAATTCTAGCTGTGTGCTAGGAGCAACACTATAACCAATTATAAGAGTCATCTGTTTTAAGGGGTAATTTTCATTATTTATGAAAAGATGAATAGTCCTGTGTCTAGTAATTTGGTTGACATATTCTAACGAGAAAAATAATTTGTTTCAGAAATTCGACAATCCTTTAAACGTTTTTTTTAAAAATGAGCCAGATGAAGCTGAGATTTGAACCAAACAGAACCGTCATGATCCGAACGCATGAGATATTTGAAGATAATGGGTGGTAAGTTGAAATTTATTTTCCTACTTTTTGAAATGCTTAAGGTAAGTAATATCCATGCATTTGGATGACCGTTGAATATTGATGCCGGAATCATATATATATACGAGGGGATATTTGATATCGCTTTTACCGAGGTGCACAGAAGTGGAGGACATTTAGTGGGTGCGCCATTTGTCTTGGAGGGATGGCCATCCCTGATTTTTTAAAAAATTTTACATGTGAAAGTAACATATTTTGGATTTGAGAAATACTTTTTAATGTTAAAGAGGTATATTTGACATAATTTTCTGCTGAAGCCAATTGGGGAGGCCTTTCTATAGAGTTAGAAAATCAATGCTGGTATGCGAGAAAGTATGCTCCCGTAGGTTCTATATAGAGCTTCTTTTTCAAATCACTCTGTGTAAAATTAAACCTGTAACACTATAAGTAGATATTTCAGTGCGTGTTTTAAAATAATTTTGACAATAAATTTGGTGGGCAACTCATCTGGCTGCTACTCTAGAGATGGATTTCTTTTTATTGCACAACACTAAATAGCACCTTAACATCTGGACTGCAGACTACATTGACCAGCTGATAGCATTCCACGCATAACTACCAACATAACATCGGCCCTATCCATAATAAAAAGGCCTGTCATACCATTTCGGCGGTGTAACATTCGGCATTCTTTTAGCTAAGTCCGTACATTCTTTCCTTTTGTTGTTCTGGAGTTATTTCTTCCCCACCCCCAGCTGTTTCAACTTAGTACAGAACGCAAGAGAGACCATCAAGGAGTCTTCCCACGCACCACAAATACCAGGGCATCCAGATGTAAAAGTACGCGAATACTCTAAAGATGAATGATCGTTGTTGGAGTCGTTATTTAACGGAGGGAGGCGCACTTAATATCATCTGAGCTGATTTAATGGACTGGCACCATGTTCTGCTTGACACAGAGTGAGATTCTTAGAGTTGGATCCAAGAACTAAACAAAGCGCATTGCTTTGCCCAGATATCCGAAGGGAGAGAGTAAAAAATGGATTCTTTTTTATGAATCATGTTTTTTTTTTCTTTCCGATTCTTAATTTAAGGTTAATTCTGTTTATACGTAAAAATACAAGATAAGAAGTCGCCTTTTTTTTTTTTTTTTGTGGGCGCGACTACATTTGGGAATAAATTTGCTTGAATAGTTCATAGTAAACCAAATCATTTTCTGAAAATGTTTGCTACAAAAATTAAATTGACTCTGTATTTGCCATGGTTTTGTGTGAAGTTTTACTGCTCAAAATACTAGAAAATGATAGTTTTTATAACGACTGTCATAAACACGCTTTTGTACAAAGTAAAAAGGAAAGAAAAGCAAAACGTGAATTTACAAAAAAAGGCAATTTAAAGGTAAGGATTTTGTGAAAGAAAATAAAGATCGAGATAGAAAGAAACTTTCTTTTTGCCAATTAAGTTAAAAAAAAAAAAAAAAAAGCTGTCCAGATTTAGCCCTAGGTAAGCCCAGTTACAAATGCAATTCATAGAAATGTACCACACGTAACTATGCTATTAGTAACCATGTTAGTTAGGGGCCATATATTAATTACGTTAGGATGATTTTGACAAATTTTGACCTCCTTACCCCCCATGTAAGGGTGCGTAAGATTTTTCAAACCCCTCCCTCTATTCTTAAGTAAGATTCCATTTCGTTTTTCAAAATAATAAAATGTTGTTAGAAAAGGATCAGTTACACTAAAACTCCCAGTTTGACGAAAGTCAAAGATTTTTATTTTGCAAATATATTATATGATGCGATACTAATTAAAAATAAAACATGCCAAGCATAGTGGGATTCTTCTATTACACAATATTCATTCTTTGTAAAACAAGTAAAATACAGCTCATCCAAATACGTTTTTTTACCTTTTAGACGCAAATGAAATATAATCCCTGCTAAACAACTTGACCGCGCTATAAAATATCGACTTGGAAAATATTACGTAAGAATTGGTTTGGGAACCGCCCCTCCCCCTCAAAGTAAGGCTATACAGAGATTTTCAAACCCCCCTCCCCTTCGGGACCCTTGCGTAATTAATGAATAACCCCTTCGTACGTTCCACTACTATAATACAGAGAAACCTCGATTTTACGTTTCTCAAGGACTGAATTAAAAAGCGTGAAATGCGGGAAAACGTAAGATACGGGAAATACGTAGCCGCAAAATTGATGATGAGACGCGATGACAAACGTTAAATGCGGGAAAACCGTATATTCGGGTACGTAAAATGAGGGGGGGGGGTTCACTGTATATGTAAGTTTTGATATAAAATTATGTGTAAATCGTTTAAAGAATACATCGGTGCAAAATCTTTTTTAAGCAATAGATGGACATTTTCTTAGTTTGAAAGAAATAAAGGGGAAAAAAATCACGTGCAGAATTAATGACTTCTAATTAGACTAGGGGAAGCGAGAGCTCTACGGCACAATGATTAATGGAATTTTAGAACCGAATTCTTTCCCGACTACCATCTTAAATGAGGAGGAAATTCTAGAAATATTAAACAAAAATTCTCCGCTATTCAAAAGTAATTTGTTGCAATTTCGCGCGGCATTTGTCAAGATTCCTTTTTTCGAGAAGCGGAGCAAAAAACGGAAAGAAAAATCCAAGTTTTTGGCTGTTTTCCAAGACATTATCAATTTTCTTTCTCGGTGCACGCTTTTGTTTGCTCTTCTGAAAGAACTTTTGTCATTTCTAGTTCGTTCGTTCCGAAACAAATACCGTTCGACTGTTTTGTTTGCAAGTAGGAGAAAATGAATTTTTGCCTCCTGCGAGCTAGCTTCGCCGTAACACCTCTTCGGGCTTTTGATTCGCAGAAAAGTGTACACCCCTTAATAACAAATGCTAATTTATTTCACTTCTGTTCGCTGAGATTATTGGACTAAAAAAAAAAACTTTTTCCAAGAATCATTAAAATTTATTTTAACATTTCATTGAAAACCAGAACAGATAAATAGCAGATTGCGAGTGGAAATTGTTTGTCGTGTCCAGGGCTACTTTTTAATGTATGTTCAAAGATTTATGAAATCAAATTTGCAAATAGTATAACTTCTAATTGCTATTTTAATTGATTTTTTAACCACTTTCGTCATTTCTTTATTCACTTTAGAATAATTTAACTACCCAGTTGAAAGGAGAGAATGAATACTATCCTTCTTTTTTTAAGACATGGCGGTGGGATGTTCTAGCAATTTCAAAGAAACCTTCAACTTTTATGATTTCTTCTTCTTCATCATCTTCTTCTTCTTCTTCTTTTTTTTTTTTTTTTTTTTTTTTTTTTTTTTTTTTTTAAGATCAGACTTACATGTGAGACTTTTACTGATACTGTTTTCAGTGCCTCGTAAAATTTTGAATCAACAATGATAAAGATGATACTTTCTTTCATTGCTTGAGAAACGATATTTTATTTGTTTCTTTCTTTGTACGATTGATTCCTTTATAATTTAATAATTTCAAATATCAGCTTGGCAATGAGGAAAGGGTAATTACTGAACTTGCTGGTATATGAATAGGTAAAACAGCCGTTAGCCCTAAATTTCAATCAACATGAAGAAATCCGACATTGTTCAGAAACAAATTTTCAATAAAAATTGCAAACTCAATGTTTTATAATTTGAATTTGCAATCAAAATATCAAGGAATGAAACTTGCAATAAAAATTTAAAATGAAAATTCAATTGAGACTTTCGTTGCAAATCTAGGACAAATGATGTTAAAAAAATTTTCGACTGATTCATCCCTAACTTGATTCTTTAGAAAAAATGCGATGCAATTGTAAAATGATTCTCATGTAGACAATTGGTATATTAGTGGGTAGATCAAATGTAGTTTTGCCTTAATTTTCAATGACAGTTGTCCCAAACTTAGCGTTTTATAATTCACACTTCCACTGGAAATTTCACTGGATGAAAATTCGCCGTTAAAAATGTCTAATGAAAATTAAAATGAGGATTTAGATTCAAATCTAGCCCAAATAGAGTTGGATTTCTCAATGCACATTAACAGAGCTGTATAAAATCTCAAATTTTCATTTTGAGGATTTCCATAGGAATTTTCCTTTAAACGAATACTTCAACTTAAGAATGAATTTTTGATTTTTAAGATATGAATCTCTTTAATAATTTTAAGTAAAATATTTTTCCGGAATTTTTTTTTCTTTTATGGTTTTTATTATTTCAATGGAAAATTAAATATGTTTTAAAAGCCACGAGATCTTAAAACAAATTAAAATGTAATGCCTTTCTTTCAAAATATGATTTTATTTAATTAATTCAAATATAAATTATTCGTTCTTACAGGTCTTACTGTCAGTAAAAATAAGATTCGTTTTGGAATACATTAAGCATTACATTTATCTGCTGGTCATTTTTTTTTATTCATGAAATTTTTGGAAAGAGAACAAAAAAATAATAATAAGAAGCAGAGGAAAGTCAAATAATTTACTTTCACTTTGATTTTAATCCTTCGTCTGTGTGTGTGTGACGTCAGCCCAGTTTTGAATGCAAAGGGAAAAATAAAAACAATTAAAAAAATAAACCTCACCATTAGTAAATAAATTGAATGGTCCAGAAATGTACTGAGACAAAATAAGTCAATCAATCATCAGTGTGACTACATAATACAGTTGACATACATAATAACAATATGTATCATTATGTATGTCTGTTATGTTTCTATTAAATTCCTGTTATCTGAATAAAATATTCTCACTCTTTTATTAAAAGTGAAAGTTTAAACGAAACTTAAATTAACGTGTTATCTTCATAAATTATAATACTCTAACGCACTGAGCGCCTGCTAAACTATAATCATTCGAAGCACTTTTATTGGAGCAAAATCCTTGACGACTCCTCCTGTTTATTTTGCATACTTACATTAATAATAGAAATTCGTTTCCATTAAAAGGGAAAAATAGAAGACAGTTGCAACTAATGGGTTATTTTTGCAACGATATGCAATTTATGAGACTCAAATAACTTGAAAACCAAGTTATTTGCTTCAAAAATGCAGCTAACACGTCTATTGCAATTTCCATGTATAATAGAATGATAGCTTTAACTATTGGTTATTGTTTAGTAATAAATGTTTGTATTGGCGATTGGAGGTAATAATTTATACATTTCACCAATCATGGTCATCTTTAAGCATGGGGTGTTTCATGGGTGGTGCCGTTTGACGTATCTCCACCCCTCAATTTCTGCCATAATGATTAACTGCTTCTTAGAATGTAGATTCTGTGCTAGAAGGGGTGAAACCCGAGAAATGTAACTTTTTTTTCTTCTGAATTCTGACTTTTTCTCAAATTTTTGCTTCCTGATAAGTTTAAAGAAATTTTTTGAACAGAAAAAGTTTGCGCTTCAGTGCTTTTTCTTCTCACATTAGGCTTCTATCTCAACTTCTTTTCTTTTGCTTTTTTTTTTCGAGGCAAGTTTGTACATATTAAAAGAGATAACCAAACAATATATTTTAAGCGTTAATGGAAAATTTTTAAAAAGAAAAAAAGTTCACTAGGTTTGGTTGCTTTTTAAGTTGAATTAAACTCAGAGGACTGAAATATAAAATTTTCAAATAGTATACTTGAATTATACATTTATCTATGCATAATTATAATTATAATTGTACCAAAGAAGTATATTGAAAGTTTAAGTTCATTATTCAACTGTTTTTTGATATGAAATGGGTATCGTGAATTCTGCGGCTTCAGTTTCCTTACATTTAATAAAAATTAAATTTAGTAAGGTTAGATATAACACGCGTATTTTACAAAACATCAAAATGTTCAAATTTAAATACTATAACACCTATCTATCTATAATAACCAAAGAAATATAGAAACATACTTATAAAGAATTTTAATGAAAAGGTTTTTATTTTTGGTGGAATTTCATTCGGAATGAAATCTTTGTTAGAAATGGGAAAACATCTAACGAAAAAAGAAAAAGGCAAAGTTCATGTTGAAAGAAAAATGTTGTAGTTGGTAATTCCCCCCCCCCCTTTACCCAGTTAGTTTCTTTTCCTTCTTTTTTTTTTCATGTACTAATCTGAAAAAATATGACAGAAAATTCCCTTCCAAAGTATAAAAGAACTAATCCGTATTGGAATATCATTTGCCGGATAGATTTGCATAAGAACAGCGAGCAGTTCTCTTTCATGGACAATATTATTGATGACCACAAATGTTCTTTTAATTGCCAACATCGTTTGAAACTCATTTTGGAAAAAAAAGAAAGAAAAAATGGAAAAGAGAGAGCGAGCAATTGTAGAAACATTTATTTGCTTTTTCGCAAAAAGGATTCAAACGATCAAAGACAGAGAGACCCAGCATGAGAAAGGGGTGGGGGTGATCTGTTCCGGATTTTATAATGTATGCCGCAATTTTGAATAATGTGCATATCCTCTTTATTAACGTTTACAGGAAATGTATTCCGATAACATCTTTAATCATTTGCTAAGCTTTCCGACGTTGTATCAGTACGAATTACAGATACTTCAGGTGAAATTTTGATGATTGGCATTAAAAAAAAAAAAAAAAAAAAAAAAAAAAAAAAAAAAAAAAAACTTAATAAAAAAAATAAACCTTTTGGATAAGATTTCGACAAACATGTGAACGAAATAGCATTGCGTTTAATAAGTACAGTGAAACCCTGATTTTACGTTTCTCTAGGGACTGGATTGAAAAAACGTAAACTACGGGAAAACGTAAAATGCGGGAAATACATATCAGCAAAAACTGATGATGGGACCCGATGAAAAACATTAAATGCGGGGAAAACGTAGATTTGGGGAACGTAAAATAGGAGTTTCGCTGCATTTATACATTAATTCTTAAGTTTCATTTGTGCAAGAGATTTATTTCAGGCAAAAGCAAATTCGCAATCAAAGCATTTCATTGCTAAATCTATTAAAATCTCGGAACATCCTATCTGTGCTGTAACGGTACCTTTACTACCTTTACCGAAACAATGGAAAGAGAATTACAAAATTGGACAGACAAAACAGATTTTAGTCTTCCTAAGATTAAGCGGAGGCGAGGGGAAGCAGAGGGGGGGGAGGGTAATACGGAACACCATATCGGTTTTGGTGAATTTTTTGAACATGAAAATTATTTCCACTTCCCTATGTCACTAGGTTGTCCATAAATGACTCCGTTATATAGTCATTTATTTTCATTGCAGAAATTTTTCGTACCACTGAGGTTTTTATATCACCGAGGGCTTTGACACCAATTAAAAAAAAGAATAATAGTAATAATAATAATAATAAAACTGCTGATCAGATTTCCGTTGCTTCATTCCAGGGCATTATAAAGCTCTTTCTAAGCTCTCTCCAAACGTATCTTGAAATTCTGTATTTTATTCCTCCATAAAAATATAATCTACATCACTTCAGATTGTAATCAGAAATTGTTTAAGTTTGAAATTTTTAATTAATATTTGGAGTTGAGTTAAAATTTTCAAAACTTCTGTATACGACGGTGTTAATGCTGCAGCAAAAACATCACGTAAGCGAATGTGAGGCAAAGTGAAATAGCGGGGCAAAATGAAATGGTGAAATATTTACTCTGTTATTGGAGCCACCTTCTGGTAGTATTTTAACTATGCAGTGACAGTAGTTCCAATACGGAAAAATCCCTGAAGATAAAAGCCTATGATAATACAAGCAATTTTCAAATATTAATACACTGATACAATAAAATTTTGTTGTAAGTCAAAAAAAAAAAAAAAAAGAAAAGAAATTCTTGTCACTGACAGTTTTAAAATTAATTAAGATCTGCTAATATTCCGTGCGGTATTTATTAATTTAAAATTAAGCTTATTTACATTTTAAATGTTTTGTACAATTATTCAAATGAATGCGGAAAAAGTGAGATAGTTCATTTTCGTTTACTTATTCAATCATTTACTAAATCACTTACCTGTTCATTTATTGATTCATTCATTTACATTCTTTCATTTAATAATTCACTTATTTATTCAATCATTCACTTATTTATTTTTTTTTCATTCACTATTTTATTCACTCATTTAATTTTTCCTCATACATCAATTTATTTATTTATTTATAAATTCGTTTATTGTTTCATCATTCTTTTATTTATTCATTCATTTGATAAAAATTTATTCTTAAGAATCGAGTAGAAAATATTTCATGAAAAAATCTTATATTGATTGCCCAGCGAAAAAAAGGCAGAACATTTTCTACTTTTTTTGAAG
Organism: Uloborus diversus; assembly: GCF_026930045.1. Taxonomy (NCBI): domain Eukaryota; kingdom Metazoa; phylum Arthropoda; class Arachnida; order Araneae; family Uloboridae; genus Uloborus; species Uloborus diversus. The sequence goes on from NC_072740.1 coordinate 116,712,057, forward strand.
GTACAAATAAATAATGTTTCCCAGCTAATTTTATAATTAAACACTATGTTCTTTCTTTACATTTTGTAATTTTCAAAACAAACTTGCAATTTGCTCATTTTGAAAAAGGTAAGTTGTCTTAACTGGGTCATTCCATACGAAATGAGCAAAATTCGCAAAAAAGTAGTGGCCGCAAGGCAACGGATTTTTATGAAATTTGGTATACAGGTTCCTTTTATGCCTATATAAAAATATCTGAAATATTTTTGCTTAAAATTTTTTATTTGAATAGTTACATGCGATTGAAAATTGGTCAAATTGAACAGCATTCTCATAAATGCTAAATGTTGCACTTTTGAAGGCTTGTATCTTATTAACTATTTAATGAAAACATAAAAGTTATATGTTGTTGCAATCTATGGAGTAGGGTAATTAATCAGTAAAATTTTGAAAGTTATTATAGTTAACTTTTAACTGAGTTTCAAAAACTGAAAATATTTCAGTTTTCTCATAATTAAGCATTTTATTTTTTAATCTCAATCTTTAAGGAATGCATTAGCTTTGATCAAATTAATACCCAATAATTTGCTAAGTATCATAAAAGAAATACCTTACTTTTGAAGTTGTATTTTAACTCCTTTGTCTTCAAAATCAGTTTTAAACTTAGTGACATTTTGTAAAATGATGATTTTCCCCTTCACGTACACACAAAAATTCAAATGAGGGAAAATTCAGACAACTTTAAAATTTTACAAGAATATAGAGCTGTGTTTCTACTATTCGCTTGAAGAAACTCGAAATTGGTTTTTGATTTCCAAACGTAAAATAAAATTCAGAAAAATAGCTTTTTTTCTTGTTTTATGGGTCAATCCATACAGTTTCAACGAATGGATGCGCTCGACCATTTTTAATTTTTTTTTGAAATTCATATTCCTAAAAGCTGCATATGAAAGATGTTTAAAACCACTTTTATTTTTTCTCTCAACTGGATCTTTGATTTTTTAGAGATCATCAAAAGTGATTTTCGTAGTCAAAAATGGGACTTTTAGACCTTTGCATTTTGGCCGAAATCTATTTGAATTACATTTATGACAGTTAATTTAACGCTTTGCTGTTAAAGTGCATACGTTGATAGTCTTACATACTGAGTTACGTAGCTGTAAGTTAATAATTAAAATAATGGCAACAGGTTAAAGTTCAAGGCCAAATGTAAAAATTTTACTCATTTCAAAGGTGACGGAAACACAAAATGAAATACGACAAAAACTAATCACTGGAACCATGCTAAAAAGAATATGTAACTGTTGCTGTGTGTTTGTGCACCCTTTATAGATTACAGCCCCTCAAAAATCGGAAAAATGACGAAAATGACATTTTTAGACCCCTATAAACCAAAAGGGGATGGAATTAAAAATAAAATTTCCTGGCCAATTGAATATTCCGTTCAAGTGCTATACATGTTATACATATTGTTTTTTGTATTTGGTTTGTAAAAAAGATACAGGTCTTTGAAATTGAGCAATTTTGCTAGTCAATTCACACACTAAACAGAAATAAAAAGTGTGAAAACTTCATTGCACCTTCTTAAATTACGTATATTGTGCCTTACGTAATACATTATACTGAAAAAACATATTGTAATTTTCAAAATAATTATTTTAATTTGATAACTTAGAAATACTTGAACATGAATGTGTAGTTTATACTGTATGGAACCTGTATGGATTGCCCTTTATGTGAAATTCCTTCAAGCATACTTATTCATGGATAAAACAAATTTCCTCAAACTCATAGCCCAATGTCAAATGCTATTGTGAATTAGACGAGATGATCCTCTGCCCGTATCTTTAAACTCAGTATGCTCTTTAAGAGCTATTGTTTTCCTATATCATGAATGGAGAGAACAATTCAACACAATAATTTAGGAAACATTTCAGGAAATACCTCATAAACATGCTTTTGAGAAAATGAAATATGAAAGAAATGGTTAGTTTCGCTAAACTTACAATAAAAAGAAGTAACTAATGAAATTTTACCTTAGTTCAAATTACTCTAGTGACAAAAATACGCAGATACCAATGATTAAAATTTAGTAGCATCTAAAAGACACTTCAATATGTTACGTAAAAAAATTGAGTAAATTTAGAGCATTCCCTCATCTTCAAAATAACATCTGAAATAAAGGAAAAAAAATGAAATTTTCGGAAATTTTTGATTTTTTAAAGTACAATTTCGTCATCAAGAAATTCATAAATAATTACTAAATTAGAGCAGATAGATATTTATAGATATATTTTTCATTCTGAATCATTTTTACTGTTATTTTTTCATTAAAAGAGCTAGAAGAGTGATTTGAAATCTGAAGTAAATTGGCAAAATTTAAATCTTTGTTAATATCTCAGATTAAAAAAAAGATCCGAATGAATTTTACTTTGCTCATTCCCAATAGAGATTTGTTTATAGAATGTGGAAATATTTATTTTTTAAGTGTACGTTTATAACTTATGGAGTTACTGAGTCACAAACTGGCTGCAATGAACTCTGAAAATTTAGGCTTAGCGTAAGCATCAACTTCTAATTTCAATAACAAAGCAACAAACAGTTTTTAAACTTCCATACTTTGCATTCCCTCATAGATATGCATGGTTTACCTAAATAAAAATTTTCATTGAAATCTGTGACATGTCAGCCACAGCTGATTTGCTCATTTCGCATGGAATGACCCAACTATTTTTATTTGCCCTACAATCTTCTACATTCTAATAATTATCCCCTACATCCTAATCCTCTCTTGAATAGTTGTTTCAGAAAATAAAAATATAATGCGAATTTATTGGCTTCTCTGATGAGTGATTTTCTCCCCTTGAGAATAACCAATTAGTATTTTTCATGATCACACACATTTTTTTGGTAACATGTATTTTACATTTATAGATGTACAAGTACATATTTATCATTGTAAAATGCTTTTTGTTTATTCGTTTATTTATTTTTGAAAATAAACGTCTTTTCGCTTTGAATGCATATATATAACTATAGAAGTTTTGTTTTAATTGAAATCAACCACAAGTCATGTTGAATTGCTAATGAATATATTTATTACTGTTAGATACCTTAAGATGTGTTTAATTTTACTTCTGATTCATCATAAATGCATATTACCGTAAATGAAGCAAAATCACATGTTCGTTTTCTTTGCTAATATTTTTTCTTCTTTGTCATATTCAGTCATTTATTGATTTAAGCATCGGTTTCCTTCTGTAATGATCTCAAACATGAAATGCTTTTGTGTAAGAGAGAAAAATGCACAGCTCTCAACACCCTCCCCTAAAAGCATTTTCCTCTTCAAACTTCAACGATATCCATCTATGTAACGAGCTTTAAATAACTTCTTAAAAGCCCACTGATAAAAATATAGGATTCCACTCGAGTGGAGAACCGTTGTCTCTTTAATGAACTGTGTGTTAATGTCTGTCTTCAGGACATGATTCCAACGAGCGTGTCTTTACAAAGCCGAAGAATTCCTCCCGATTTTTCGAAAATAATGGTTGTCAGATTCAGATAGGTCATCTTCGCTCCGTTTCAAAAGCTTCCCCCCTTAGCTTTCTAGCCTTCGTGTATGTCATTAGCGAAGACAAGCTCCGTTATTAAAGAAGCATTAGAGGCCAAAACATGGACACCGGGATAAGGATTCTTTTTTACATTTTCTCCTTCGTGCTGCACATTAAATGAAAAATATTCACAACATGACTTGTTCTTATTCCTGGAATAAAAAGAACGGAGGTACACCCATTGCCGCAACGACCAATCGGGGAAACGTGCTTGAGGTAGTCACGATTCGAATCTGATGTGGTTGTATTCTGATTAAAGGAAAGGATTCGTGTGATTCGAGGTATGTATGTAATCGGTGACACGAACCGAGCATGACTAATACGGCGTAATTGAAATTCAAGAAGACTGACTGCCTTGGAAGTGGGAATTAAATTAAATTCCCTTTGTTGCATATGAAGTGAATGATTTTAAGAAAGTATTTTTCAATGGTTTGCTTGTTTGAAATTATATTGAAAGTTAACTGTCGAACGATGTTCTGCGAAATCGGCCATTTTGATTTTGGGATGAAATGTGGTCTGTAAAAAGACTGTCCAAAAATGATGTCACACTTTTTTTCAACATTCTTGCCCCCCCTTTGTCACAAAGTGTCACACTTCACATTACCCCTCCTCCTCTGTCACACATCATGCTATTTTTCATAGATATTTTTATTTTAAAAAATGCTTAATGTCACACTTCTTGTTACCCACTTCCCCCTATTCACAAACTGTCACAATTTCCCGCCCCCCCTCAACGCGTGATATCATTCGTGGACACATTCAAAGTTACGCAGCGTATGTTTATTCGTAGAAGTGTGTCGAAAAAGCCAGTGGTGTAACCAGAAAAAAAAATTTCGGAGCAGGATATTATTGATATTAGAGGATGGATATAGTCAATTTCTGTCACTTTGTATGGTCAAAGAAGAAAATTTTCTGTGTTTCAAGGGTGATGGATAAACCCCCATGTATAACGCCACTGGCATTTCAACTTTTTGCAGGGGGAAAGGGCTTCTCCAAAAATATATTGTTCATTGGCACAACAAGGAGGTTTTTCGGCGTCAGACTCTAGAAAAATATTATCATTATAAATTCTTATAATTATGAATAGATATGGGTCATTCACCAGAAAATGCAACTTTTGAACGCAAATATTTTTCAATTTCGAAACCTTTTGTTTTCCTTTTTTTTTTTTTTTTTCATTCTTACATAAAAGTGTTACCCACTAGAAGTAACCTCAAACAATGGCCCAGCTAATTTCAAATTATTTCACTCATAAATAAATAAAAAAAAAATGCCTTGCTCACGGAAGTATAAAAAAAAAGAAAAGAAAAAAAACCTTTCATGGCCCCGGCCGGTTGGCTCGTTCTGCATGAAACAAGCGAGAGAAACCTGAATTCTTTCAATGCTTTGCTTAAAAACCTATCACGTGACTTGGGCGTCTCATTTTCATGCATGAAAGTCTTCACTCCCCCCATTTTATCTCTTCTCAATGGTACAAACTCGTTTATCCGGACTAACTGAGGTCATAGGCGATTCGCATAATCCGGGTAATCTATATAAATAAAACAAAGAATATATGTGTGTATGTTCCTTATACAAATCCAGTTTTCGTCGGATCTGGACCAAATTTGGCAGGGAGGTACTTGGACACCAGAGAAGGAACGTAGGGGGGGGGGGGGTTCAAACACCAAAAAAGAGCCATAGCGTTCGAATTTTAACTTTAGGACCCGAAAATGGCATTAAATGGCTTTAATTATAATAATTATCTTTCCAGTTCGATTTTGGCGACATTCAAAAGCCCGCGAAAAATACCCATAAGGTTCATTCATTTCCTTCGAATCGCAAAAAAAAAAAAAAAAAAAAAAAAAGAGTTGTAAAATCGTCGGGAAAAAATTAAAAAACATCATTAAGCCTAACGGAATAAAAAAAAATTTGTGGAAAATTTAATATTTACGCGATCTCATTTTAAATTAGCGTGAAATCAATTCAGAAGGTTGCCACTCTTTTTCCTCCACTGTGACTGAATAAAATTTTGTTTTTGCTTTGAGATAAAAATTTTCCCTTTTGATTATTACTTCGCGATTTATCTTCTTTGTTTTTTCTTTTGGATTTTAGGTGTTGCGTTTAATTTATTCGGGAATTTTCGATTTGCCATTTTCTTTCTTGAAGAATGATGATTTTGACGGGAAATTCACAATATTTTTTTTTCTCTTATTGAAGCCTGATTGTTGAACGTGCGTCACTTGGCAGAAATTCATTTTCGAGGTAGACCGTGCAAAGCCGGGCAATGCAGCTAGTAAAGATAATAAACAAAACACGTTCTTAAAAAAAGCAGACTTATCTTTTATGAAAGTAAAAAATGATGTTTTGTAACAAAATTGCATAGGATCACTTCCAGCAAAAACTTGACTATTTACAATTCAACTGCAGTATTGTCGGACTGACACTCCGTGTTGTTTGTTAGATTACCATAACTTATTTTACGACCTGTACAGGAATTATTCAAAACAAATATTTGGAGCATTCATAGTTCCGTTCTTCCATTTTATTTTATTTTATTTTTTATTTTTTTAGATATTTTTATGCTCTACAAAATTGATCTAGACAAACGAGGTTCTACCGTACCTGAAATGCAATGTCAAAAATTAAGTTCAAAGTTACACCAGGAAGTTGCTTAAATTTGACAAAATTTCAGCTGCAATCATTAATCGCATTAGTGATTAGTTTCACGGAGTTATGGTGTTTTTTACAAATAATTAAAACTAGCTATAGGTTGAACTAATTTCATTGTAAGTGGTTGAATTTTTCTCACCAGGGAGCCATACGTTAGTGTAATGAAAAAAATAATAAATAAATAAATAAAATACTAGGTAGCAATCGCAAGAGTATCGTAAACCGTGTTTTTTGAAGCATAAATTATTTGGCCTCGTTTCGCCGGTTTTGAGCCTCCGGAAAAGCCGCCAAATTTATCGAGTTTTTGTGAAAATGGAAGACATCTTTAACACTTTGCTATTTCTCACCAAGTCTTTAAATTTGGCGCCCTTTTCTAAAATTTCGCAGACTTTAAGAACTTATATCTCGGTAACGGAGGACGCGAGGGCAAATAATTTATGCGTAAAAAATATTTAATTGGGCTCTTTCAATTGCTACCAACGAGTATTTATGTAATTACTTATTTCATTCATTGTCACGCTATTCGCGAATCTCAGCCACAGAGCTAGTTTCACATGAAAACTCTTATTTATATACTAATGTGTTTTTGCAAGGAAAGCTATTAAAAATCAATATTTCATTTTAAAAATGCGCCAACGCATGCTTATCTGCGATCTTATCTTATTTGATGTTGTTTTTCTCCTTCTTTAGTTTGTTTAAAAATATAAATACTCCCAATAATGATAAGAGACAATTATTATTTCATGCCTGCAGCTTCAACTAGGTTGTACCTAATTCTTTTTATTTTGCCTTAATATAATTATCTGTTTCTTATTTCATTACATTTATTTGTATTAATTAAGTGAATATTATTCGTGAGAATAATTTTCAAATGATATGTCATTTGATGTTTACGTTATTTTAATTTGGATTCGTTTCATGAATTCAGACATTCTGCTTTGAGGAAATAGGTTACTCTTAATTTGAATTCTAAAAACAAGCTTTTTTTTTTTTTTTTTGGTTTAGAATTTGCTTCATTGAAATGTTACATTCAACTTCATGGTTTTAACCTGCTGTAAACAATATCTGCTGTATTTATATTTAGAAGTAAACACATTCCTGAGATTGTAAGTAAATCACCATGAAAATTGTCACATAAAATTTGAATATTTCCTTCACGAAAGCGTTTTAGGTCAATAAAATTAGTGGAAAATGAATATTTAAAAACATTGCCAAACCGGAAATCGCAAAGTTTTATCAAGGCAATTTCTGAAGAAGACAAAAACAAAAAGAACAAAGTTTTAAATGGAATCCAAGTGATTTAAACATTAAATTTTCATATAAATCAAATTGTACGCATAAATAAATTCAGTACCTGCGACTAATAAAATCACTGGATTATAAAATCAGCCGCTTTTTAAAATCAAATCTGTAAGAACAGAATCATTGCAATATCAAAATATGCTGAAACCATCTTCAATAAAATCACTATCGCCGTTTTATAAAATCAAACTTTTAGACATCATACGTAAAATATTGATAAAGAAGCACCAAGAAGTGATGGAATCTCAGAAGGTGAGGAAATCTCAGTGCCAGACTTGGCCTTTCCAATCGATGTCAGAAAAGTGCTTGATGTTATCCGATGCACTAATAAAATAAGATGTTTGTGTGTGTGTGTGTGGCGCGCATCCCGGGAAAACGGTAAGGCCTAGAAAGATGAAATTTGGTATACAGGTGCAGTTTTTGCTGAAGTTGTGCACCTCGGGCTTCAATTTTTGATATTTTAATTAGAAAAAAAGTTATTTAATGTTTTATGTGATTTTTAGCACTTTTTAGTACTTTTAACCTCACAGACCCCGAACCAATCTCGCCAGACAAATATTTTTTATACTATAGGGTCGGAAATTTAATTTTAAATATGATGAACAAAAATTTTGAAAATAGAGCAATTTTTGTATTTTTTATAAATTTTTGAAAAAACCTTTATTTTGCATTTTTTTCTGGGTTTTATATTTTTCTAATATCTTCCTGCGAGAAGTATCAAAGCCTCATTTCTAAAATTTAAGTTGGTAATAGTAAAAACATTTCGCCCTCTTCAGAAGAAAAAAGTTCTTAAAAATACGCAATAGTTTTTTTTTTACAATTTTTTTAATGCTGAACACATCATGTCTTTCCACGCATCAGTCGAAAAAAGCGTTCTTCAATCTTCTATGGCTCTGACGTCACTACTTGGATTTCGATTCGGTATTTACGACGGTATTTTAATAGCAAACAATGTTCATCTTTTTTTTTTTTTTTTACTATTAGCTTACTTCTAATTTTATGACGTGATGACCACGTTTTTTTGCGGCAGCGCTTGCTTTTTTTCTTTCCTTTTTTTTTTGTTTTATTTAGGGATTGCAATTATTTCTTTTTTCATTCTCCCCCCCCCCCCCCCAAGCTGGACGTTTTGTTGTATCTATATTACGTTACATTTCATAGTTGTGCGCATTTAAGTCACTAAAAACAGCGAGATTTTTTTTTCTTTGTCACTTACTTTACCTTGTTACTTTTGGCACACTACGGGGAATTTTGGAGATAATTTTTTTTTTTTGCTTTACTTAAAATAAAAAAAGCGGTTTTTTGAGTGATCTTTGTTTTTATTAGGAAATGAGCTGGGAGGTTAAAATAAATAGAGATGGATAAGAAATATTAGAGATAGATCGTAAAAGTAGATAGCCGCCGAAGGCGTCAATCTTGGCGTAAAAATGTGAATGGCACAAAAAAAGATAGAGATGGATTGATTAATACTGCTGCCGAATTTATTTAAACAGCCGCCAAAGGCGGCAAACTTGAATTAAAATGGTAAATGACAAGTTAGCCAAACAGCCGCCGTAGGTGGTTGCTTGCATAGAAAGGTGAATGGCGTAAGAAGGCGAACCACCTGGTCGCCGCAGGCGGATAGTATACAATAAATTTGTATGCTTTCACCTTGACGATGTTTTTTATAAATTTTAACTACAGGTATTTTTAACTGATGCGTCTCTGAAAGAAATTATAAAGGGCTTAAAATTGTACATGTCATTATTATGATTATTGCAAAAATCTTTTTTTTTTGCTTTGGGGGAAAGTTTTCCCCCAAAAATTTGCTTTAATAAAGATTTCACTACCCAAAATTGATCCTTAAACAAGACGTTCGTCCAGAAACGACGAGTTTACTTCTACGCACGTCAACTACGATTTTTTCTAACAGCCAACTACATCTCTCTCTCTCTCGATTTCAGGCTCCAAACTGTGTCATACATATGTTTTTAAGCTATAAAACGATTCAAAAAACGTATGACGTAGGTGAAAAAACAACAAAAGTTAATTAAGTTAATTGTATTTATAAAAGGACACCCAATTCATTAGCTCAATCTGTTTGTCATCATATAGTTCATTATAGTATAACCATTATTGTTTTTAAAATAGGAATAGTTTAAATTTAAGCACATTCGTTTCAACATGTAGTAAGTAGGCAGCAATTTCTAGAAGCAAATATAAAGTTTCTAATCACGCAGGTAAAAAATATGTAAGAAATGAACAATGTCTATACATTGTACAATTATACACAATGAAGTTTCATTTTACTTTCATCAATGCTAAAAATTTTATTCAATTTTTGGGTACATTTTTTTAAGTGTAGTTGCTTTTTTTAGATACGAATTTTTTCGTTTCTTTCAAAAAAGGGATTAATGCTAAAAGATCTTCAGTTACTCAAAAAATACCCATAAAAAACCAAATTAAAAAACATGTGCACGTACGCCATTAGGAGCTCTTTTCAACAAAGTTTGTTCGAAGCAAATCTGCCTTTTAGTGCATGATTTATATACGGCTTGAATTATCCCGTGGCGTGGATGATATTTTAAAATTATTTTTAACTGTTCAAAATGGAAGAAAATATTGTTCAAAGCAGAAAATGTAAAATGGGAGAAAGAGGCCGAGATCTTTCGAACAGAAAAAAGTGTTGTTCAAATTGGACAATTACCTCCAAAGTTATAATGAGCTGGAGGTTAACAGGGACGGGAGAAACACACAATACCTTAGTTTCATTTTTTTTTTTTTGTTTCTTTGAATATTTATTTAATTATAGGATTTTTTTTCCTTTTTTTCTTTCTAAAGATATTTTACAGCCTTCTTTCACGTATTTTCTTATTTATTTATATATATTATTATTACTTTTAATTTTCGCGATTAAGTAGACTAAAAAGAGAGTCTACGATTATAATCTAAATTGCTGGAATAATTTTGATCCCAAGCGAAAAATTCCACTTCAATTAGTCCTGCATGTTACCCTCCAACGCTTACTTATTTTGTGGAAACAAACGAGTAATTTGCATCCCCTTTTAAAAATTTCTCACAATTAATTAAAATCCTTGAGAACTTGCTAAAAAAAGGCGTTTTAAATGGATTTCTAGCATAGCAAAATGTAGAGATTTGACAACCGGAGCGGAACGAAAAAGAGAAAACAGCAGGAATTCACAACACAGCTTTCCTGAGAAAAAAACCCTAAAGTTTTTTTTTTAGTGATTGAGTCGCGATTTCTATTCAAAAGAAACAGAATAGGCATCGCATGGGTCACGTGCCATTTGTAAATCACATGGTTATCTTAACGATAAGCTAACACCCAATATAACGACGACTATTAACACTGCGGCAATTGAATTTCCACTTGTTGCTATACAAATTGGATGCCATAAAAATAAATCACTAAGCCACGGATTGTGCTCTCGTAAGAGCTATAAACGCTGTCTGCCGTAAAACGGTTGCACGTCGCTTAGCGTGCGTAGCGTCCGTAAATAACTGCCGTTCCTTCCCCCTTTTTTTACAGTCTTTTTCTGTGATTAACTTGCAAGTTTATCAGCGGTGGCGTATTAAGAGTATCTGTTAAAAACATGAGATCTTTTTGACTGCTGTACTACCGTTTTTAGATTATTATTTCCCTTTGAATGCTTTGGGAGCACGCGACAAAGTCATTCCGAGAAAAATGAAAATTTCAAGTCTTTTTTCTTTCGACTATGGATATCAATTTCTTCAACAAGTAATGTAAAGTAATATGTCAATATGTCACATATAAAGTTAGACACAGATAAAGTTAATTTTGACGTCAACGTATAAAAATATTTTAGCCTAATAAAATTTGTTTTGATTAATAAAGGAATCAAAATAATAATAATATTAATATTAAAAAAAATAGTTATAACGAAAATAATGATAATAATAATAATAATGATAAATAACAGCCCTTTTAAGGTCAGAATGATCAAATAAGAACTTTGTTCAGGGAGTTTTTAAAAGCAAATACACATTATGTAACAGATGGAAGCAGTGGCGTTGCTACAGGAAGCAGGGGTGGGGGGCGGTCTGCCCCGGGTATCACCCGTCCGGGGGTAACACCCAAAGTGGAATAGCGAGTTTTTGAAAAATATAATGCTACTAGTGGCACCCGCACGGCTTCGCCCGTAATAGAAAAATTAAAGGTCTTTTTGTTCGCTTGTATATTTACAAATAATGTATGGTGAATTTTCTCGCCAATTGGCTTGTACCGACGTTACAGTTCCACGTTATGATAATTTCGTATCTCGCCAATCGGCTTGTGCCCATGTTACGGTTCCACGGTATGATAATTTCGTAATTTATGATAGTGCTTTTCTTAAAATTGGAATAAAAAAAGAACCACATCGAATTTTCGAAAAATCGCTTCGAGGTGCACACTCCCATGCTACATACTAACTTTGTGCCAAATTTCATGAAAATCGGCCGAACGGTTTAGGCGCTATGCGCGTCACAGACATCCAGACATCTAGACATCCAGACATCCAGACAGAGAGACTTTCAGCTTTATTATTAGTAAAGAAAATGCATTATTTGGACTACAAATTTGTAAATTTTACGGGAGGGAGTGGGGGAGACCCGGATCACTTTCTCGCCCACCTACATCATGGAGTGAATGCTTCCCCCCTCTGGATTACTTTTATATAGTCAAAACGTAGACCTTCCTCTTAAATCAAAAAACCGAAAACCATTATTTCTCGCTGTGTTTTAGATACGTTTGAAATAGTTAAGGCGCCATCAATTCTATACACCCCCTTACTTTTTAGGTCTCGCAACGGTCCTGCACATATGCGTCTAGGGCAAGTTAACCGCTCACAATTTTTTATGTTTTGTGTACATTTACCCACTTAAAGTTTCGCAATGGGACAAATCTAGTTGTTTCTGAAAATTGTATGAATTACATGTTTTCAAAGAACATTAAACATTTTTATAATAATAATAATTATAATAATAATAATAACAATAATTAAAACTAAGTAATACATAAATAACGTAAAAATATTTAAAAAATAGAAATAAAGGAAGATTTAAAGAAGAAAAAAGAGGAAGCTCAAGAGTTTGAATTCAATTATCACTCTACCAAAATATAGAAACGAGCTGTTTCCTTCTGTCTTTTCTCCAATCAACTTCAAGCACTTGTTAAATTTATGATGAAAATTTCAAAAGAATCGCTCCCCTCAGACTGATATGTATGAAGAGGTAAAGCGAAAAAAAAAAAAAAAAAAAACAGTGTATTTATTGTCCCTTTTTGCCTTTTACTTCAATTGAAAGAAGCAATTTTTTAAAGCATAGAAGTGATTTTTATTTTAAAGAATTACTGTCAAAAATAAATAAATGAAATAAATAATAATTAAAAAAAAGAAAATAAATAATGAAAAAAATATATATATACAGCTCTTATAGAAAATATTAAATTATGAAGTAATGTACATAGTACACATTTAAACTCCTTACTTTAAACTAAAAAGGACAGAATAATCCTTCTGATGCTTCTCAATCATAGAATGTCAATTAATACTTTCATTAAAGAGGTCTTCTTTCTAAAGGTTTTGTTTGCCTGCAAAATTATTTTTTACCAGCATCATCAATTTCGTTGATGAGAACACAGTGGTAGTAAATTAAATTCGTTTCTCGAAATAAATAATAAAAATTACACCAGACTCTTTGACGGGAGAAATCAATGACTCCAGAAAAGCTAATCAATAATCAAACGCAGCACGTAAAGTTGATATCCAATAACTAATAAAAGTAATTGTGTAAAATAAAATTAAAAGTAACACTCTATCTAAAAACTCTATGTATATTTGAGTAGCAGTTAGAATGATCCAAAGAGCATAGCAGTGGAGGTAGCCATATTCTAAAAGCAGAGTTAACAATTGAACTAACATTGCTATCATCGTCTAAAAATAAAACCTTCACCCTGTTATCTGCTACCCAAGACATATAGTGCTGTGGTTTAAGCTTGTGCATATGCGGTAAGTGAAAATCACAATATACTCACAATTAGGAAAGTTCGGTGATTTCCTCAGCCTATCCTCAAAGACAAAATTTACCATTTCCGTAAAGAAATCGAAAAGCTTATTACTGCAGAAGGATTCAGTCGAAAGTACAATCTCAATATCCTGTATTCACCTTCCACCAATAAAGCATTGAAGTTGTACAATATATGCTTATGAATCTGCAGAACAGAGAATCCACTCTCGCGATATTCGCACAGTAGCCCAGTTTCACCAGAAAAGCTCACCGACTTTCACAAACCAGCCACAAAGAACACAATGAACCAATTCGCCAAAGCGCATCATGCCGGTTCAAAGGGAATCGTCCAGCGACATGACCATCGCACCCACTGTTGCTCACTCACTAAGCTAGACAACGGGGTAATATCCACATAAATACATCTCATAACCCTTAAACAGCATGATACCATAAAGGGAAGCCGACCCCGATCCTCCCGAAAACCATAAAACGAAAGTGAAGGGGTGTTCCCTTCATCCGCTAAAGAATTTTTGTTTAATCCTTTCCGTGTTCCCCGGGTGTAAAACCAGACACTACTCATCCTTAAGTGTCATATTTCTTTTGTGCAAAGAGCCACTAAAATGACACCGGATAAAAAGAGTGATAGATATTTCTTTCACCCTTTTTGTCCCTCCCTTATTCTCCGCGGTACACCCTCTCGCAGTTTTCCCAAATGAATCAACCATTTAAAGGCGGATAAGTCATTGTAGGTGATGAGACGACGAATGAGCCATTCATAGAATCACTTTGTTTGCCCATCACTCTCCTTTTCTTGCTGCACGTTTCTTTATCACCCCGGAAAAAAAAGGAAGCAGTTAAAAGGAAGAAGTAAAAAACAGATTAGAGCTCTGAACAGGCTTTTAAAGATTACATTCATGGGCAGCATCTCCATTACATGCTTTTTAAACGTTATGAATGAAATGTAAAAGAGAGAGATAAATTGTTTAAGTAATAAACTGAATGTTACCATCATGTAGCTTTCTAACTTCAAGCAGAGGAAGTAACGAGGCATTTGATAGAAAACAAAGGAACGTTTCTCCCATTAAAAGTGATTACTACCAAGTCCTAACAGTTAGAATTTTATGATGTTCGCGTCTTTTGCTGCCTTTGGAGTTGAAACAGCTATAAGTGCCATATCAGATTGGTCTGGTTTTTTATTGTACGTAATAAGCATTGTTGGTTGCAAATGATAAGTGTAGATGCGTCGAGTTATCAAATTTACGTTTTTCGCTTTTGCGTGAGAATGGATAAACCGATATTTGAGATGCATTATCTTCTTTATCAAGTGATTATGCTTTACTGTCAACAAATATAGAACAATAAACAGCTAAATATTTTTCTACTTTGTTTCACCATTGCTTTCAGTAATGCACGTGCTGTTATTTGATTGAGATTGGGAAAGAAATACAACCCACATTTCTATGCTCATTTTGTATATTTTCTGGAAACAATTGCTGTCCCTTTTTAAAAACGCTTGCATTTTCATCTGACTTTTGTAATATAAATATCTTTCGGATTAAGGTTTAGTTGGTACAAATCTAAAGTAAATCTGCCCATACAAAACTTGTTGATATGATACATAAGTGTATTATAAGTAAGACATTTAGTGTAATTAAGCCCAGATCTGTGAGCATTTTTCAACTGTCTTTTGAAATAAACTGGTTGGAATTATTTGAAGTATCTCGAAAAGATTAATGTTAAATTTCATCGCACTTGTGGCTTAATGAATCCTCATCAAGAAACCATACAACAGTGTAACAATAGAAAAAATAAAAAAATAAATTAGTAGAAATTAAAAGAGCATAGTAAAACATTTTCTGGACACATAAAGTATTTGCCCTCATGTCCCCGTTACCGAAATATGAGATCTTTAAGTCTGCCAAAATTTTAAGAAAATTCGCCAAATTTTTGCCGAGTTTCAGTGAGTAATGGAAGACATATTTCACACGCTTTGCAGATGGATGTCCTGTCCCATGCAGACGGGGAAAGCGTCTGCGAAAAATTGGTACCTTCAACGACTCGCCAAATTTTCAAATTTGGCTCTTTTCTTTAAAGTTTCCTCTGAATATCAGACCTTATATCTCGATAACAGGGGCAAGAGGGCAAATAATTTTTGAAAATGTCTGAATATGCACTTGCTATCTATTTCAATCTTTTTCATTTTTCACCATTCGTGTGCTACCCTGGTCTGTTCCAGCTATAGCGATTTCAGCTTTTGAATTGTGATTTTGATCCATTTTCAATTTAAAACTAAAATTTGACCACTTTAAGTTGTCCTTTCAAACTATAATTTGCAGGGTCGCCGAAAGCCAAAGTGGACCCCCTCTCAGATTGGTCATCGGGGCCCCTCTCCCCATTAAACTTTAAAAACTTTTACTACTCCGATTCCGAGCCAGGCTCCCTCTAAGGGCCGAGCCCCTGGTCTCCGTCTAGGCTGACATGGTCTCTCGATGGCCCTGATGATTTGACAGCAGGAAATTGTCCTTTTAAACTATAATGTGACTACAATAGTTGTTCGTTGAACCTACGAGTTGAATATTTTTTGACTTTAAAGAAAATGATTTCGAACAAATTCTATGCATGATGAATTTCTAACAGTTAGCAAATCGCAAAATAATTGAAGAATTCAAGAAATTAACAAAATAAACTATAACTAGGCCAAAGCACTGCTCATTTAATCCGTAAATACACCAATTATAGAAAAAAACAACACACTCACATACATATGACCTAAAATATTTCGAAAATTTCTGCTGTTTCTTTGTATTCGAATTAACGACTTTGCTGTGCGCCCTGAACAATTTTGCTTCTTTTGGGAGAAAAAGAAAAGGAAAAAAATATGTATATAGTAAACTTTTACTGTTCTTTTTTTTTTTTTTTTTTTTTTTTTGCACAGAGTTTTCGAACTTTTCGGCACGAGGCATTGAATGTTTGTCATTTCATAAAATACGAGGCAACCCCTCGTTTCGACTCTTTTTTTCGGCAAGGTGCCAGCGCACGAATGGGGACTGTTTTGCTTAATGGCAGTCACGAATGCACGAAGCAAATTTCTCTTTTTTTCGTTCTGTTTCTAAGCGGAATGAAACAAAAATTTATGGAATAGTAAAATGCTTACCAATAGTAAACTAGTTGAGAATGTCTTTTAACGCTTAATGAGGTTTTTTTTTCCTTTTTTTCGCATATTAAAGTTAAAGTAAGTTCATTGGCATAATAATCCACGCATTAATCATAATAATCCACGCATGGAATCTTTTAGTAAATTTCTGTAAAATCAAAAGTTTCTGACAGTAAAACACACGCCCACGCACACACAGAAGATACCCCCCCCCCCTCCTAATAGTAAAATGAGAAGAATGCCATGAATTTAATCTAGCAATGTTGATTTAGGACATTTGCAACATCAACAACAACAACAACGTAACAACAAAATGAGAAATTACAATCTTCATTAACTCCGTTGCTGCTCCACTGAGGCTGTCGGATAATTAACAATCATTTTGGGTAATCAATAACTAAACGAATCATTGAGCGTTCTAAGTATCCGAATAAATGTAGTAAATTAATGGAATTAAGACGAATTTCAACAACTAGAGACTAAATCGTTTTGAACATCATGGTAATTTTCATGTAGCAGCGATCTACATTCTCTTTTCGTAAGAAAATTGCATGCGTCTTTCTACTGTTATATTTTAATAAACTTTTTAATAAACTGTATATGAACTTCTTTCATCAAAAATTTATGATTTTGGATTGAAGAGGAAACCTTCCTGGTTTTTGAAGATTTTGCTTATTGCTGTGCACAACTGATGTAACGCTTTGAGGGGGGAGGGGCGTGAAATTGTGACCGTTTGTGTCAAGGGGAAGAGAGGGGGAAACAAGAAGTGTGACATCCCGCATTTTTTTTATAAGAATATGGTTACGAAAGACAGCGTGACATGTGATAAAAGTGGGGAGGGGTAAGGTGAAGTGTGACACTATATGATAAAATATTATAAAGGATCAAAAATGTTTGAGCAAAAAATGCGACATTATTTATGATCAGTATATTAACCGAATACCCTAAAACATAATACGAGTACCAGTGTTTTATTGGATGCATTTTTTAAAACCTTCCCTCATTTCGTGCTTAATTCCCAGATATAGTACTTTAAGAATAAGGTTTGATGCGTTAAACTTCAACTGGTGAAGTAGGACGTCTTGCACCCTAGAAGAATTGCATTTTTGTCTTCAGAAGTTTTATAATGTACATTTTTGTATAGGTACATCATTTACGACATATAAATTTGATAATTTTTTTTTTGAAGAGCACTAAAAATATTATAGTGAGGTTACATACACCCCACCTCACCATTTGCACTGCAAAAAAATCAGCTCACTAGTTAAGGGTAAACGATATTTTGAGTCAGTAATCTACACGCTTTTCAGAAAGTTCGCAAAATCAGTAAAGAAAACGTAACACCTTTTACTCTTAGCAGAAATTATTTGTAAAATAAATGCAGTTTACTCCTCTTTAACCCTGCTGTATATAGCAATCAATGTTTCAGATAGAATCATTGCTTTATTGAATAATTGTCACTCCCCCTTGATTCAGATAAAATCGATTGCCCATCGACACACCTGCATGCTGTTTCTAGTGTCTTGTCGTAAAAGGGAATAGAGGAAATGCAAACAACGATCTGTTCTGATGATTGGTAACTATCTGTCCCCCAACCCTATTTCATTGTCACTCCTTGTAGCTAAAACCCTAGAAACTTGGACGTGATCTGAATCCCATTTTTCCTATTGGATTACTCGGTGGTTACAATGCAGGGGTGCAAGGCATTACCCGCCCATTCCAAATCTTCATCTGCATTGATATTGGCAGGAATTATTGATGGGAAGGATCAAGGCACGTAGACAGATGACACACTTTGGGTCACGCGTCTCGACACGTGTTACAAATGTCGTTGGTTACTTGTTCGAACAGCCCTTGCTGTACCCATCAGTTCCGCCGCATCCTTTTTCCGATTGCTGGGGAAGGGAGGAATGGTTTAATATTTGGGTCGTCAGAGCGGATGGAACCCACAATTTCCAGCAAAAAACTGCACCCGCTGATAAGATTTATGTGGAAGGGTGCTTGCAATGAATTAGAGGGTGGTTCGATTGCTTAGATCCCTTAAGCTAAGAGAAAACTGCTGTCGAATGAGTTGTCCAAGACATGCATTCAGAATTTCGTTGTATGTTATTTGTTGTGAAAATGTATTACAATACGAAATGATTGGTGGCAGTGGAGGATGAGAGTCCAAGATAGAATAAATGCCTGACAGAAACGGAACTGTTCATTCATCAGTTCTTCTGGTGTAAGTTCTTTCCCGAATTCGTCATTAAAATCTGCGTTCTGGCAGCATGACTTCGTGGCAGATTAACAAGAAAAATAATAAAGCTATTGTGTGAAGGCTCATGGGTTTAAGGGTGTAATACAACTCCTAAAATAGCGTTTTTGATATTATCGAAGCAGGCGGGTAATTAAGATGTTGTTTTCAAAGTCTATGAAGAGTAATATTCTTGGTGTATAATATTTATGGCGATGGGTTAGAAATGTAAAGATATTTTTTTAAAACCTCTACTGGATGTCTGTTGACCACCGCCCCCTCCCCCCCCCCAGGTGGACATCCCTGACTCTACGTTCATAAAACCATTGGAAATTTCATATGCAAGCAATGTTATAGTTGGAGGGGGGTGAAAGAGGACGTCCCCCCATATAGTTGTTGCTTTTTTTATTGAAAGTATAATGCAAATGCAATTCGAACTGCTTTGAACCCACCTCCTTTTTTGGTGAGTCCCCCCCCCCAAAACCTTCACGGTGAGCCTCAAAATAATTTCTTATTAAACTTCAGCATTTTTTTAGGATGTTCCAAAAATTACGCAAACCGTTAGAAAATATTTTGCACTTAAAATACTATTAAATTTAAATATAGTTTTTTTTTTTTTGGCTAGTAGGCAACACGTAAGAAAAAAAAAATTCACAAAATACTTTTTTTTCTTACGTGTTGCCTACTAGCCAAAAAAAAAAAAAAAAAAAACTGTATTTAAGTTTAATAGTATTTTAAGTGCAAAATATTTTCTAACGGTTTGCGTAATGTTTGGAACATCCTAAAAAAATGCTGAAGTTTAATAAGAAATAGTTGGCAGCACTTTAGTTTTCGGAATAACCATTTGACCCTGCCACACCCAAACATGAACGTGTTTAGTGATCTCAGTAACAGTAAAGTCAGTATAAATTACAAAAAAAAAAAAAGCGAATCTATTACTTTCTTTCAAAATAGCAGAAACTTTAAAAAAAAAATCGACCTTTAACCGTAAACCATGGTGAGAAAAAAATTGACCAGCCCCCCCTTTTAAATTTTACATATGGGTGCCACTAGCTGCGTTGCCCAGTTTCGATTTACATCGAAAACAAAAGTTGTGTCAAGTGACGCATGTGCAACTTAGACAGACTTAAATAAAAGGGAAGACAAAGTAAATTTTTCCGTCAACGTGTAGAAAAGAGCAATTTTAAGACTAAAAATTTAAATTTTGAGCTCTTTGAATTTTATAAAAATTGCAAAAGTTCAGTCATTGTTATTAATTGGAGTAAACATTCCGTTTCACGCATATTTTGGCGAAAGTCCCCTATGTGAATTCCTGATTATCGAAGGACCTCTTTGCCAAATTTATCAAAAATCCGAAATAAATTTGATTTGTAAAAGAGGGGTGGGGGGGGGGGGTCACTCCTAGGATAGGAGGATAAAAACCACCTATTTGAAGTCCTGAGTATCAAAGGACTTCTTTCCAATTTTGACAAAAATTGGACGTAAACTATGGATTTGTATGACATATAGATTAGCGAAATAGGATTCTGATAAAACGAAACAGTCCTTCATGAGCAGTTTTTGAACAAACCGAATTTTAGCAGAATGTCGATTCCAACATCACGGAATATTGCGTGAAATTTCGAAAGTATTTAATGAATGCAGTTTGAAATTTCGTTTATGAAGCTTCTAATCAAAAAGCTTTCGTCGTCAAATTAGAAATTTCTTTAACTCAAGTGCTCAAGTAGTTTCCAGCATCAAACATTAAATTTTGTGGAAAATACAAGAAAGAAAGAAAACAAAAGTTAAGGAATATGCCTCAGGACTGGTAAATTCTACAAACCGTAAGGCTTTAACTTTTTTTTAATGATAATTTAATCTTGAGTAAAATTAAAACAAGATTTTCATGAAACTCCGCGCGTGAAACGGAATGAAACAAATTTCGCTAAAGAACTCCCCCGTTTTTTCATGCGTAAAAATCATTAAATATTAATTCCGTATTACGTTCCTTCTACAGGTTTTTTTTTTTTTTTTTTTTCAGTGAGTAGGAAAAATATTTATTAATGTTTTTCTGGTGAAAAAACAAGATAACTTTCAAACGATTTCCACCGCAAAGAAAAGCTTTTATAGAAACTTGATTTCAAAGACAGTAATACCTCTTTTCCTCGATGAGTGGATCATTCATTACAATAAAAGAAATTTACAATAAACAAATTCAGTTTTCGTCAGATATTTTCCAAATTCGGCATAGAGGTTCTTTGATACTCAGGGATTGTCATAGGGGAATTTTCGTCTCCCAATAGGAGGGGGCAAAAGCACCCCTTAGGGGTTTTCCTTATGCGAATCCAGTTTACGTCGGATCTTTGCCAAACTTGGCACAGAGGTACTTGGACGCTCAAGAATTCGCAAAGGGATTCTTTCGGTCCAATGCGGGTGGGGAAGGGGAGCTCCTCCCCTTTAGGATAATTTAGCCAGAAAATCCGAGAAACAGAAGGCTTACGCCTATTAATGACAATGGCAGAATTTTTGGAATTTTCAAAAAATCCAAAAAGGTCTAAATTTAATTTGAGTCATTAAATTGCTCTTTTATTTTCGAGGTAGACCGTACAACGCCGGGAAATGCAGCTAGTATAAAAAATAGTTGAGCAGTACAGCTACTTGGGCACTCGCTTGGACCACCGGACGTGCCCAAGTTTGGTATAACATTTGCTAGCAAGCGCCAAAACTCCAGTATTATTTTTCACCAAAATATAGTTAAAATGTGCATCATTTATTATACATAAGCACAATGCCAGCAAATTGGCGCCACCACCATACAAAATTGGTGCAACATACCACTTATTTTTACATTGTGGATCTGCGTATGATTAAAAATAACTTACAAGCATATAAAATCAGCATTTTGCTTCCCATTATCACTAAAAAGACAGTTAAAAATAAGTAGCACTATCAAAACAATGTTTCTGTAGCCATTCTTACATTAAGTTACCGCCCTATAGCCAGGGCTACGGCAGAAATACATGAAAAACACCGCCAGCTCAGTCAATTCCAGCCGAGGACTGCAGTTTCGTGCTTATTAGCACAAATCAGCCCGGCATAGGAATGACTGAGCTGGAGGTGGAAAACCTCTTAAGGAAGCCAAGAGTGCCAAACAAACTGGTAGCTAATACGGAATTAGCACTGACCAGACGAGTGACCGAGACAATGGTTCGATTCATCTCGAATTTTGAAGGCAAAGGCAGGTATATTCAGTAAGTTATATTAGCTACCAGTTTGTTTGGCACTCTTGGCTTCCTTAAGAGGTTTTCCACCTCCAGCTCAGTCATTCCTATGTCGGGCTGATGAGTGCTAATAAGCACGAAACTGCAGTCCTCGGCTGGAATTGACTGAGCGGCGGTGTTTTTCATGCTTACATGCTTTAAAGATCATTTCAAAATATGGTAAACGACCTAGAATTCTCAGTAATATTGTCGTAAAGATCTTTCCCATTGGAATTTACGTGCTCCACCTCAATTTAAAATATATGCCCACAATAGTCTCAAACTGCTACAATACGAAATAAATATCTACGGTTAAGTTTCAATTCCGAACATTCTAACGTACTTTTAGAATGTTGTCAATATTCTAATACTGCCCTACACATCCTTCCAAATCGATCCGCTCTTCAACGGATTAACAGAGTCGCAAGAGTTGCATGATTTCCGATTCATCATTCCTTCCAACTTTTGCAATTTAAGCAATCCTTTCAACTGCTAGAGCACAGTCATTTATAGAATTGCTTACACGCACATAGCAGCAACTGTTGAAGTGCTATGATAACGCCGCACTCATTAACCCGAGTTGGAAGCCATGGTATTATTCAAATAATGCTTGATGGATGGACAAAAGAGTTTCCTAAAGTGGTACCACGCGTTCTGTCCGGGATTAATCGCTGTAATATGAAAATTAAGTGCGGCAAGGTCCTAGTTTGATGATATTCCGAATATATTAAATAGGAGCGTGAAAGATGAATTAAGTCCAGCGAGAGCTGAAGTTTAATTTTGCTGTAACAGGGGGGTCTGACGGACTGTAAATTTAAAATACTTGCTGTCATCTGCGTCCTTTAACCGAGATTGATGATTAATGGCATTTTGACTAAATTGGTAATTATCTTAAAAACGTAACATCAGACACTGTGTGCTTGAAGAATTTCGATGATAAATAGCCTCCTTTGATAAGCGGGCAGGAATTGAGAAATGCACTAGAATATATGTTTGTATTGTAATTTACTTCATCAAAAATGGACGAGTAGTTAATTTTGACGCGTCTCATGATTTAAAATTGTTTAGAACTAGCATATATAAGCAATAATTTATTACTTTTCTTTTCTTTTCTTTTTTTTTTCTTTTTAAAATTTCCCATCAGGTTTTAGACGTACACCAGTGGATCTGATGCTGTTTCACTGTACTACGTGCATCTTATTTCAATAATAGAATAAAGTTAATCTTTTTTTTTGAAGTGCATTTTTATCACGCATTAAACTTTCTTTCTAAAGCATAACTAATACAAGTTTATGAGACTGAAACTCAATATAAATACATAATCATGTTTTTTTTTATTTATATACATTTTTTTTATAATTTTGTAAAAAATTGTTTTAATTTTTCCTTTTTTTTTACAATCTTTCCCAACTCAAGAATATTCTTCAAAATATATTTTAAGAAATCATCCTTTCGTGTTGACGTATATTTTATGTGTGTATATGTGGTGAACCTTTTTCCGTTAAATATATATTTGAAATGCTAAGATAATTTCTCGTGGAAAACTTCTTATTTCGTAATTTTAATGTATTCTTTATCTACCCCCTGAAATGTTTCACCATAAAACCCATACTCTCTAGA
Organism: Uloborus diversus; assembly: GCF_026930045.1. Classification (NCBI taxonomy): domain Eukaryota; kingdom Metazoa; phylum Arthropoda; class Arachnida; order Araneae; family Uloboridae; genus Uloborus; species Uloborus diversus. The sequence goes on from NC_072740.1 coordinate 116,735,856, forward strand.
TGGGTGTAGCTGCATAACACGAAGGCGCCAATTTGGGTTTGGGAATTATTACTAATTTACTTATTTATTGTAATTTTTACTTATTTACTTATTTATTTATTTATTGTAATTTTTATTTATTTACTTATTTATTTATTTATTGTTGATATCCTTGATTTATGATTAACATACCTTTGTTTCTACAATTATAAAATCTTGTCTTGTGTTCGAAAATTTACTGAAGCAAAATCAATCGATTCCAAGCCTAACTCAACAGAATGAATCTAATGTTGTTCAAAGGCTTATTTGAACGTAACGCTTTGAAGTACGGGCAGATAGTTTTATTTTTAGCATGGTTATCCAATAGGAACTTGATGAATAAATGGTTTCATTAGAGGAAACAGTAACCACACCCTGACAAACTTGGATGGACTCCAAATAGGAACGACCCTTGACAAATAAGAAAAGGGATTTTGTTCGGTGTAAAGGTGAGAAAAACAGATTTTAAAAACGAAGAACGTTTTAGCTCAGTTTTTAATCTAAACAATCATTTGCGGCGGCAGATCCAGATCGATGGGAGGAAGGGCACCAAGTCACGTTTTCAAAGGATGTAATTTATTGTCAGTAAATAGTATTTTAAAAGCCTAACAATGCTTTAAAAATAGAAAATTTGAATTTTTAACATCTTTAGTTCAAATTATGCTTTTCGCAATCACGAGTGTGTGCGTGCAGACATTTGAGTGTGTATGTAGGTGTGTGTGTGTTTGTAGACATGTGTGCGGCATCTCATGCGGATGGCAGGATAATGGCATTTGTAAATGTAGAGTGTGGCTCTGATATGTTGAGGCATGACCTTGGCAATGTTTACTTCTTTTTGGGGGGTGATAGAGAAGGATAATTTTCTTTAAATTGAGTAGGGTTACTTCCGTTGTAGCTTTGTGAAAGTATTCTAACTCAATTCTACGGCAATGGCCGGTGATTTTTTCGCTGAACTCCCCAAAAAAATGTAAACATTGTCAAGCACATTCCTCAACTTATCAAGGCCACACTACGAATTCACATATTTTTTATTTAAAAATTTCTGTTATTAAAGCTATTATTGAATTTTTTTTATGCTTTGTATACTTTCAGACAAGAAGCAGAGGAGCAAAAGGCAGCTTAATGTGAAAATTGTTTTCAGTTTGAAGAAAAAGAGCAGGGATATGCTTAAATTGAAGGAGAAAAATACATGGAGTTTTTAAAGAGTAGATGCTATTGACATGCGTTTGCATCTGATGGCACTATTTGGAGAACAGGATAACTAAAGATTAATTTCTCTCTCTTTTATGGATTTATGCTGCACTGATGCAGGTAGGCTTGCTTTAACTGCTATGGTTGCAAAAAGATAGAGAGGGGGAACAATGAAAAGGTTAAAATTGGCTTTGTTGAAAGAATGCCTAGTTATGAAAAGTAAATAAAATAAAAGATCCGACAAAGAGTGAATTATTGTGGCAGTTTAATCACCACGAAAATACGTAAAAACATTTCATTAATCCTGTCATTACATTCTAATGTTTCTCTGCACTGTTAAATGTTTAACTTCGAAGTTGAATTATACTTTGGAATACTTATAATTACAATATCTAAAGCTTAGGAAAAGGACGGAAAATATTTTTGAGAAATAGAATGCATAGTATTGAGAGACGTGCCCACCCCCTCAAAGTCAATGGCACCCTTTAAACACCACGAAGACCAAAAAAAAAAAAAAAAATCCCCCCCCCCCAAAAAAAGAAAAAAGCCCTAACCCCCATTAAAAAAAATTCGAAGACACAGTTTGCGTACCCCCTCCCCCTCCTCCCTTAGTGGGCATCCCTACCATTTAGATGACATGTCTTACTTTGCATGGGAGCTCTTGGGAGCTCAGCTGCTGCACTTCGTATCAATTAGATGTTACTTAATACTTTACAAGCGGAATTAAGACTATTTTAGCATGAAAATGAATTCTGAAGACTATAGGGATCTCACACTTCATTTTTTAGAAAATAAATTCTGGATGCAGATGCACTTGATAAAGATATGCCTTGAATTATCGAGTATCACCGTTCGGTGACGTGAAACACTTGAACCATTTTTCTCAAGATTAAATTTTTGAAAAATTGGTTCAGCGTTTAAAACGTTTTTAATAGTGTTTCATGCATTCCAACCGTGATGCACGATAGTTCAAGATTACTACGTTTCTGGTCCTGAGCTCACTCCGTTTTGGTTAAGCATAATCTAACATCAAGAGTTTCTCTTCTCTTTTGTCGTTGAAGAGCATATTATATCAGTGACTTTGACTACTAAGCAAGCTAATCCAACACATTTTCAAAAATATGTTTTTTTTTTAAAAAACTTCATTAGTACCGTTTTTGCGAAGTCGATGCGGCCAAATAAAGTTTGTCGTAATCTCATTATGAAGGGTTTAATAATGCATAGTAATACATGAAGCCGATTTGAAGCTATTGCGTTGTACTTATATGATCGCTATATATGACTTTGTTATAAACGGGCGTGATAAAATTTCAAGCTCTGCATCAGTATTCAAAACGACTAATTCCAAATGTTACCTAAAAATAGAGAAACTCAACGTGTTTCTCTACGTAGAGAAATTCGACCCGCTAACTCACAACGTGTTATAAACCTAACTTGTTTTATTACCTCTTGAAAAGTTACCCATCATCAAGTTAGTTGGTTTACAGTCTAAACCATCTATTTATCACTCTTGTCTTTTATCTGCTTGATTTTATCTAGATCAAAATGTGCAGTGATCTACCATCTGCAGTTAGTGTTACTTACACTGTTATAACCAGAGGTTCCAGACGAGTGAATATATTCCCCCTAAGGTGAAAGCATGGTGACCAAGGGTGCCATACTGGCCAGGAAGTGAAGCAGAGGTGCGAAAGTAGCAGACAGTCGTAGACAGGGGTGCCAAAACAGCAAGCAATCGCTAAATGACTTGCTGGCGCATGCGCTTCCGGCATACATTCACCATTCAACCACTTCAATATGGCGGACGAATGATAGGTTGCACTACGCGTGGCTTCTACGTCTTTCACATTGAATGAAGTAGTACACTATTGGATTAAATCTCAACTTTTGTAGGATAATTCTTTAAAATAACAAGTAAGTACAGCTTTTGATCACTTTGTAGCTTTTAGGGCTTTCAAACATAGTTAAAAGTACGTTTAATGCTTTTCAGTTACCGTTAGTCCGTTACGATACCGTAGTACCGTTAGTTGTTTATTTTCAGGTTACCGTTACTGTCGTGAAAATTCCATCATTCAAAACGCTACTAAATGTATCTATCATTATTTTCTTGAGTACTCGATAAGCAACATTTAATCACCGAAATAGTAACCGCAATGATATTTTCAATAATCATCAAGTGAGAACCTAAGTAAAAATGATTCTTGTGCTTCGTGTAGCGAACGCAAAAAATAAAAAAGAAATCTCTCTACGTCTATCTTTTTCTTTTGCTTTTTCGTTCAAGTGTTTGAATCATTTCCTGTTAGCGGTTATTCGATAGTGTTAGGAATTTCTTTAAATTTTTAACTGTCGAAAAATTTTATGCGCATTTTATTTTATTTTTATTTTGATTGAAATTTTGAACGTTTGAGAAACGATTTTGTTTTTCCGTAACTTTAATATCCCAGAATATTTTTGGCTGTTCATGTAAATAATTCATAAGTACATCTACTCTTTACTTTCGGTGCGGTTATTTCTCACAAATGATCATTAACTTAACTATGATTATTCAAATAATTACTCGTCTTTAACTTTAAATATATTTGTGACAACTCTTTGGTACCAAATAAAGTCTGTAGATATTTATTGTTTTATTCATTTTTAATATTACTTTGTAAAACAAAAAAAAAAAACAAAAAAAAAAAAAAAAAAAAACTCATCAGTACGCAGAATTTTTTCACAAGTTTTTTACCGCCCCGAGAGTTATTATAATTATTATTATTTATTTCATTTATTTTTAAGAAAAGGATAAAAAATTCACAGGTCCGCAATGTTTTTCATTTGTTTTTACCGACCCGTGGGTCAAAAGAGGTTGAGAAACACTGATGTAGAGAACGATCAGATGAATTAAAGCAATGAGCACTTCTTAACTATGTTGAAAACTCTGAAATATGGTCAAATGCTGTAATTACAAGTTTTAATCATTTCCAGTACTGAATTCATGCAATGTGAAAAGTGTGCAAAACGTAGACTATCCTGAATCAAAACAAAAAAGAAAAATACACAACTGTATTCAAAAACGCACACAATACGGGGGAGGGGGGAGGATCTACAGTAAGGGTGCCATTTCTCTCTCCGAAGGTTCATTCTTTTCACCCCGGCTGCCTATTTTTTAAAAGGTGCCTGTTTTTCACCCTAGTTAGAGGTGCAATTTCGGCTCCGTATTAGGTGCCGCTGGTGAACAAGCGTTTCACCCCTGAAAGGTGCCGAATGCAACCTGTAGTTTTAACAGTGTAGCGTTGAACATTAGTATGCGCGTGATATCATGAAATGTGAGCAGAGGTTTTCATTTTTATTTGAAAAAAATACGGATCACTTTATCTTCGTGCGTCCCATAACCTTTCATGAAACCAATCAACCACGATTCAGATCTTGAGCTCACCCAGCTCTCGAAGAACTCAGTGTAACTTCAGGCACTTTTCTCCTGGTTTTACCGTCACGTAACATATGATATGTCATCCTCTCTTTTATCTGTTTGACTCTAAATAGTTCAAATTGTTCAGAGATTTACCACCTGCCGTTCATGTTATTTAGCATTGAACATTTATACGCGCGATTGCTCGAAATGAGCAGAAGCTTTTATCTTCATGTGAAGCAAAACCGATCACTTTATCCTCATGCATTCCATAACCAAACCCATTTTCTAAAACATTTCACCAACACTTTCCAAATGTTTGCTTTTCTATTTTTGGAACCCCCTATCCGAGAAAATACCTTCGGAAATCAATAAGCATCAACTCACTCTCCTATTCGTGCCTATTATCCATTATTTATCGGAACATGATATGATTGCCATAATTTCTTCTCTCATATCGACTCCTGATACCGATTTTACCGTCGAGTTTTCTGCTGGATTCCTGTTCTTGCCAATGATTATGTGTTTACCAGGGAAGAGCATTACGCAACCACTTTTTTACGTTTTTTTTTTACACTCCACTGAATATCAAAGTACCGAAAACACGTCGCAGTCTTTGTTGTCAAAAGCTAATGTGAAATGCGCCATAAGCATTGATTTTCGGTAATGCAGATAGCATGATAAACTGCTTAAAATGCTATTCATAACTTTAACTTGTATAACATTATTCATACTTTGTCAGAGATATACTACTTTCAAATAGGGTTGAGACTTTATGAAGTCACTTTTAAGCATTGTTAGTCGGTCTTGCGTGATCGCTCTGCGTATTGTGTGCGTTTAGTTCGCAGGTAAGATCGAATATTTAGGTAAACAAAGTGATGAAGCAATTATTCTTTTTTCATTTTTGCTTCTTAAAAAAAAAGTCCAAACGTTATAATTTCGATAATTTATATTTACATTTCATATTCGTGTAAATGTCTTTTTAGTTATTTTTTTCTTATTATTTTTACTAAACAATTTTTACACGTTAGTAAACTTGATTTCTAACAGCTTGAGAAATCTAAAATAGAGATGTCGTTATTAAATTTGCTCGAAATTCAGTCGATATTTCAACTGGCTAGTGAGTCATTCATAAATCAAATTGAGTAAATCAACATTTTGAAAATTTTCATATTTCATACTAAAGAACCATTGATGTACTGAAGCAGTGGCGCACCAGGGGAGGGAGGGTACAATGCGTCTTGGAGCCTTCGGTTTTAATACACATTGGCAATCCTTATACTGTAGTTATTCTACATGATACCGCGGTTCGGACCCCCCCCCTCCCCTCTTTAAAAGAAAAATGTGAATTAGTGCGCTAGTGTTCAGACGCATATGGTAGATTCGATAGCACAACTAGAATTTTCTTTTATGTGGCTTTGGCTCAGTGGAGTAGCCTTATAACGAAATTGCTTGTCTTTATTTGAAAAATTCGATGCAAAAATTTCGTTGTACGGAGATATGATATTTTTGCCCATTCATTATTTTAGTGTATGTTAGAATTTTTTAGTTGGTATCACAAGTTCAAAAATATTTATAAATAGCTTTCAACTAAAATGGAGTAGTATTTATGTATCGATTAGTTCTTGAATCACCCCCCCCCCCTCCAATATATATTCATTACTAATACTATTTACTACTAATGTATTTCATTTTTAACATTCGGTGCGTGGTTTAGTTAATGTAATTACTGTCCCCTAATGTGATGTACTGCTCTCCCCCTCCCCTATTGTAAGTGTAGCAATCATGAACTTAGCCCAACAAATTCTTTCGTTTTCTCACTATCCCCTGAATATCTTCAAAATTCTTCCTGTAATATATTTTTCTAAAGATTATTGTTATTTTTTCAATCAAACTTTTTTATTTTTTTGTCGTTTGTTTTAACTATTACATTATTGATCGGTAAGATTCTTTTTTTTTTCAACCTTACTTTATGAGCCCTAAACACATTTTAAAGTGAGTAATTATTCTTTTGTGTATTTGAGTCTGCGTGCATTTCAGATGCAGAATTGGATCCCCCCCCCTCACCTTTTTTTTCTCCGCTCGTACTTCAGCAGAAGATTAAATAAGTAATTTTTCAGTAACTAAGCCTTCTTTAAGGAACTGAAGAGTAATCAAGGTTTCTTATTGATTCCATTTTGTCGTCACTTGACGTTTCACAATATTTCGTCTTTTTGCTTGGTATTAACGAGCCACGTGATCCACTGTATCTTATGTATGCTTCTCTTAATTCATTTACTTATTATTATTAAAATTAAAATTGATATTATTACTTTTTTTTTTTTTGTTTCAGCAATAAATCCCTTTCGCCTCTTATGGGTTCTTTGCATTTTTTTTTCCTTTTTACTTACGTATTTTTCTTTCTTTTTTTTAAATCTTTCTCAAATTTATATACTAATTTATTTATTTAGCAAACGATAAATCGTTTTGCACGTTATTGATTTTTTCTATCTTAATTTATTTTTTGAAGACGGTATATCTGTGCATGAGAGACGTGTCCGAGGGGCAGTGTGGGGTTTATATCCATCCACTCCAGAAACTCAGAAATGTTCCTTTTATCTTCACCATGTGAAAGGACTTAGACCAACCATGCCCCCTTCCTCGGCTCCCGAAATTCTCAGAATTTTCTTCTGGCTCCGAGACTGGTTCATATTTTATTGAATTTTTAAACTCCTTCCTTCATTTCCTTTGTCTTTTCTTTTCTTTTTTTTTTTTTTTTTGCAATTTCCTCGGGGATCCTTTTTTAGGTGAGGGGGGGGGGGGTATGCTTTTTGTACTGGTTATTATTTCATTACTTAACTTTAAACGCTTACATACGGTAATTATGAATGATTTTTCTCTAAATCATTTCCTACTGAAGAATTTCTTACGCAAAGGATATTTGAATGAATTCATTTAGAACGTGATTTTCATTTTACATCCTTTCAAATGAATAGATTTTTATTCAATAACTATAATTGGTATTTCGATTTTTTTATCGGTATCTTTTATTTAGCATAACAATTGCAAACATCTATTCCTGAAAAAAAAAAAAAAAAAAAAAATCGTTGACTTGTCCCCTCCCCCTCGTTTTCTTGTTTGGTCATATGAATTAAAAAAATCTTTAAAAAAAAAACAAGCAGTTATTGTATGAAAAAAATATAACACTTGGTTAGACACATTGATTGCTAAACTTAAATAGTTCAGAAAAATATTAATTTTTTTTTCCGAAACAGAAAAGTAATCTAAAAACTAACTTTCACAAACAATAACGCTTGAAACAACTTGCTGAGGGACTTATTGCGAGGTGTGAATTCTGATTTTTTAAAGAAATAACTTATCTCTGCAGATCCATCAGACCAATAAGAACCGCTCTCTTCTTCTCTCTGGGAGCCTATCGATCACGTGATAGCACAGCCGACGGTGTTTGACATTGATGGATGATGTGTTTGACTCGGCATTAAGCCACGCCTTCAGAATCTTGACTGCAGCTCGACTCAGAATATTTTTCTAATAAAGCAGTCAGGAATGAAAACCCCGCTAAGATATTTATTACAAAGCATTTGGACAAAAGCCCTTTCAATATTTTTTCCTCCAATGTCGGATTTAACACCATTTTTCTATTCCCGACAAGCGTTGAAAGGCAGTTCGTTCTGTAATGATATGTTTGATTTATGCCTCAAAAGTCAGCTAACTCATAAATAATGAATAATATGTCTAAATTATTGCATTTTATTAAAACAACGTTTTTTTGAGTGATTTAATGCTTACGGAAAAGCACTGTTCCGTAAAAATGCATTGTTCGATTTATTGATGGGGTCGTTTTCGCAAAATGGATAGCTTTGATTCTGTTTTCTCGCTGTTTCGATAAATTACTGTATTTGTAGTTTGTAAAGTATTCTAACGGGGCAATACATAACTGAACACTTTTATAGAAATTGAATTCTTAACAAAGTTGAGAAAACGAAATAAGACAAAAGTTAAATACTCATGCAAATTAGTGTAGTATAGAACGGAGGGAGGAAGGGATCGGAAGTTTTCATCAATGCCAATCTTATTTGCAGCTTAGTTATATATTTCATGAACAAGGTTTTCTATTTTAAAAAGTACTTTCAATTTGTAAACACATTTTCAAAATCTAGTTATCGTGTTATGCTAAATATTGAGGAAGCAGATATTTGCGGCGGTTTTTTTTTTTTTTTTTTTTTTTTTTAAGCTTAATTATAAAACGTCCACATTTGTTCCTAAATAAATTTAAAAACAGATAAATTAATTTGAATTATTGCATTTTGAATTCAAATTATGTTTTTCGCAATCACGAGTGTGTGTGTATGTAGGCGTGTGTGTCTGTGTCGAGGCATGAGTGTGTGGGTATGTGTGTGTGTATAGGTATGTGTATGCATGCGTGGGTGTTTGTGTCTGTGTGCAGGCATGAGTGTGTGTGTATGTGTGTGTGCGTGTGTATTTGTGTCTGCGTGCAGGCATGAGTGTGTGTGTGTGTGTGTGTGGTGTGCGTGTGTATTTGTGTCTGTGTGCAGGCATGAGTGTGTGTGTGTGTGTGTATGTGTGTGTGGGGTGTGTATTTGTGTCTGCGTGCAGGCATGAGTGTGTGTGTGTGTGTGCAGGTGTGTGTATGTATGCGTGGGTGTTTGTGTCTGTGTGCAGGCATGAGTATGTGTGTATGTGTGTGTATTTGTGTCTGTGTGTAGGCATGAATGTGTGTGTATGAGTGTATATGTATGCGTGTGTATGTTGAATATGGACGTAACATGGAAACGGTTTTCACTAGAGGAGCAGCATCGTGAGGCCGGCCGACGGTGGTGCTGCAGAGGGAAGCGGGGGGGGGGGGAAATAAAATCATGGGAACATCAAAACAGTCAAATGAGAACAATAAGCAATCGTGATTGCTCAAAAAAAAAAAAAAAAAAAAAAAAAAAAAAAAACACCAAGTACTTAACTGACTTGCACGGAATTTTAAAATCTAAATGATTTAACTGTTTATTAATTTTATTTTATTTATTTATTTTTTTTTTTTTTGAAATTTCATGTGTTTGTATGCCGGAATTTCAATTCATATCATAAAAGGAAAGCATAGCAACAATAGTAAAACAATAGTACTTGAGTAAAATAAACTCAGATGCAAACAAATCTTTAGTTAATATCAAAATAAAAAATGTTCTTTAAAGCATAATGATAGATTTCACGACAAAAATTTATTCATATAAAATTAATAATTCTAAATTAATAAACACTAGCTTAAAAAATCTAATTTAAATATTATTTTTCTGGATATTGTAGGCTGAATTTTCGCGATGGTTCGCATTTGGCTTCCTTTGACACTCCTATGGCAACCGTTGGGGTGGGTGCTACAACGTTTCAGCCTAAAAAAATGCTACAGGTTAGCAGTAAATGGGGGCGGGGGCAAAAAAAAAAAAAAAAAAAAAAACCTTGTTTTCAAGGCTTTCAAGTTTTTTGTTTCGTGAAAAATCTCTTTGTATCGCTTTGACATTTTCAAGCACACTTTTTGTTTTGTCTTTCCTTTTTTAAGGGGGGGTAATGGGGGTATTATTCTACGATAGAATGATTTGATTAATTTTTTGAAACTTCTTTAAAATGTCTGAGTACTTTAATTGAAGAATTGTTTAAGAGAGAGAAAGGAAGAGAAGTTAGGAGGTATAGTGAAAAAGCAAAATTTGAAGATTCTGCTGTAAAATTTGACTGATACTACACCATTAGAGCAGCCAGGTTGCTCTCCTGGTGGAGGGAGGAAGTTGGTCATAACAGTCCTTACATTAAAATACATTAACATTCAAAGATTGGCAATGTGACTCAAACATTCGAGGCGTAGTGCACTGTTAATAACTGCGGGTTGCACCAGTGGCACTCCCTAAAAGGTGCCATTCTAGTCCATGAGGTACCATTGGAGTGCCATGGAATGATATAGGGAGCATGGCACCTAAAGGGGTGTCACTGGAGCTACAAGCATTTCGCCTAAAAAGGGTCTTATGCAGCTGGCAGTTTTAACAATGTGGCCAGGGTCACCTAGAGCCAAGATGTTCATCTCCTATTGTACCTAATGTACCTATTGCTCGAAAGAAATATCTTTCAGAAGTTTGGTATTTTTAGTTCAACTTAGCGATCACATTTTAACGTTACGAAAAGAACCTATTTATTATTGTTCTTTTTTTTTTATTGAGATAAATTGTTTCATATAAACATTACGAAAGGATTTATTGTTCGAATATATTTTCGGATTATATTTTCGGAAATTAAATTCAGCTATGGCTTTGCAGCTATTGAGATACGACTGAGTAAGTAAAAAAAAAATATCTGAATACTAGCATAGACAGAATTTTCTTCAGGGTTTTTTTTTTTTTAATCAAAAGTGTCCCGTGCATGTGAAACTACTGGGTAAAGAGTGGCAATAATATTAAAACCAAGTTTTCTGGTGATGTTTTTATACCCCCTCCCCTGCATCCAGTACGCCACTGCATCCGAGCATGTGTTTAAACTTAATTTTAAAGAATAATTAAAGGCTAGAAAAAATCTTATTTCATTGTGCAATACTTTTAATTTGAAACTGCTAGTTTATCAATGGTAACCTTTTCAGCGAACCGGTGAACTTGTAAAGGTTTAAGAACAACTTTCTCAAACTATTACAATAAATACGCACGGATATGTTGAAGGAATCAGACACTTGAGATTTTGTGGCATAAAAACCCTTTCTTCAATACTTAGCAATAAATCCATTTCCGGATATGAGAAAACGTTCAAATCATTGCTAAAACTGAAACTTATACTGTGCTAACTTGAGCTTTTATAAGTTGTTTGTATCAACTTACTGTCACGCCAAATTTATCGTTGTTAAAATGTACCATGACTGGATTGTCAGCTAAAAAAACTATCAGTACGCCCAGTACTACAAAATAAAAAATAAATAAATAAATAATGCATAAAATGAGTAAAAGAATTAAGCGACGGCAATGCAGCAAGTTTCAGCTACAAACTCAATCTACTCTAACGTGCACATGGTATGGAAAATGAAAACTGAAAAATAGTTTCAAACTTTAATATTGTTATCCGCAGATAGCAGCCCTTGATATTTGTTGATAACAGGATGAAATGTCTTTATTTCTCACATGATTTTGACAGTATATAATCAGATATAAATAATGTGTATTTTGATTCGTCACGTTTCCCACTATCAAAATGCTGACGGCAAAGTGAATTTTTTTTGAAAACAGTATGAATATATAATGTGAGTCCTTACTAAAGTTAGTCAAGCAGCTGAAAACAGCAACGTTGCCTGAAAAACGTCAGCTTAGTCTACATTGACCTCTAAGTGTCTTAATGTCCCAACTTATTCATAGGACAAAATTGATCAAGTCCTTCATGTCGCACGCTGATGATTTGTTCCATTGAAGAGTAGGATTTCGAACAAAATTACATGCGACCATAGTATTTACTGATTCGTATGGTATTGGCTCTAAAAACAAAATGAAAATCTTGCTTTGTTTGCCCTAACAGCAAATGCTCCAAGTCTAATTCCATTTGAGTAGTATTTGCGATATGACCTTTTATACATTGAATTTGCAAACATCAAATACTGTATAACTGGGAAGGAGTTGGGATGGGGAGGGTTATTATTCGTTCAAGTCTGGTTGTATATTACCACAAAACATCTATCGGCATCTGGTGTAAGGCTTATTGTTGGAACATTAAAAACACATTGTGACATGCAATTATAATCAGATGAAGAAGACATTCGATGACTTCTTTACTAACGAGGACGTCGAATCGGATACTTCACCGTATTGAAAGTCGATTGTGTGTCAAAGGCCGAAGCTACATTCCTTAGGTCTCGTGTTTGAAACAATCAGACACGTGAGTGGCGCAGAGAAGGAGGGGGGGGGGGGGGACATCCCCACGGGCCCTTTTTTAAACACATACTAAATCTGACTGGTATTTTATATCCATGAAGGAACGGTTTTGAAACTAATGAAGGTAAATTCTGTTAAATTCTCTGATCTCATGAAAGTAAATTCTTTCTGCGCTAGTGCGTCACATAGATATTGCAATCCTAGTAGCAAGTATTAATAATTATTCATCTCTAAAATTGTTACAATTTGGTTAGTACATTGTCTTTGCCCTTTTCATACAGATATTCTAGAATTTTCAATTCGATAGAACATATGCGTTTTGAAAAAACGCTTCAATTTCCCTGCACCATAATAGAAAACATACTAGTCAAGTTCAATTTTAAACGATCCATTTTACTTTTTTCTGACAGATGACCTCTTTAACAAATGTCTTATTCAAATGTGAGCACTAGCGCAGCCAGAATATATTTTCTGGAGAGTGAGGGAGTTTTTTGATCATAACATTCCGAACAAGTAGTATATAAACTACCATATTAGGATTGCCAATATGTGTTAAAACTAGAGGTTCTAGGTGGGGGCTAATCCACACTTTCTCTCTAACTCCCTCCCTGTTGGATTACTTTTCGAGACCCTTTTGAATTATTTTCTTCACTTGGAAAAAAAAATCTTCTAATGTATAAATTTTTCTGTTTCGATTGGAAAATACCGTCCCATATCGAGTGTCTGAAGCATGTTTCCATGTTTTCAAGCTGTTAGCTTACATTAGCTGTTGACTCAATACCCTATTTAGCGAAAATGTGGCCCAAAAGAATACAAACGGTTTGCCAGAAGGTTTGCTACTTTAAGGGATTTTCTCTGCAATCAAAAAAAAAAAAAGCAAACCACATTCGCCGTCTGCTTGGCGCTGATTTGTTATTTTGCACACCAGACGCGTGGTTGACGCCGCCAAATGGCGAGTTTTTTAGCTTACATCTAGTCCATTTTTTCCTTGAACGCAGTATATACATATGTTTATAATTTGAAGCAGTCCGTGATTTATTTCTGTTTTTAGTTAGAAATATGACGTGTATCCAAAGACAAAGTTAAAATAAGGGCTGAACGACAACAGGGTCATTTCACGTCAAATCGCCTAATGCCATGTGCCGTCATGTCTCAGATTTTGTCCATTATTTTTTTTACGAAAAGATATCTGTGAGAAATGCTCAAATTAATTTTTTTAGATTTTTTGAATGAAAATCACGCTTTGGAGAATTTGTTCAAAAGTTCGATTTTTGACCCTTTTTCGGAGTCGCCGTTTTGGCATGAATTCAGAAAATCTCTCTAATTTCTTGATTTTTCAACCAATTAAGCTGAATTTGGTATCAATTTCAAGCTAATATTTTTCTCTTTCAGTGTGAATGACAGAAAGTATTCTATGAACAGTTGGATGTTTACACTCTTTATCTAAAGTCAGTTTTTATGTTTTTTCAATTGGGAGATTAAATAAGTTATATCTCCGGAGTACCTATACTACGATCTGCATCAAATTTTTTTTTTTTTTTTGTAGCATACAGTGAAACACCGTTTATACGTGTTTGAAGGGACTGTATGAAAAAAGCGTACAAACGAAAAAACGTATAATAGGTATAGGTTAATGTGTATTAGACTTTGTAGGGACCAATTTTGAAAACGTATAATTGATAAAAACGTATAAAAGAGAAACGTATAAATGGTGCTTCACTGTATTTAAATTACTCTCTTGCTATGTAAAAAAAAGTAGAAGGGTGTTTTTTTTTTTTTTTGAAATAAAAAAATAAAGTTTGTTTTGCAGAAATACAAGTTTTCTATTACTTTAAATCCCTTTTAAGCTTAAAAAAGGCCAAAAACTTTTTAGAACAATTAATACTGAATTCTCAAAGGATTTTTATCAATAGTTAATCGCTAAAAATTGCTTCTTTTGAAAAGAATTGTGCAAAAACCCTGTTTCAGGACTTCGCAAAAAAAAAAAATAAAAAAATAATTTGAATTTTGACATCTTGAATTCAAATTATGTTTTTCGCAATCACGAGTGTGTGTATGTAGGCGTGTGTGTTTGTGTGTGGGGGGTATGGGTGTTTGTGTTAGGGGTTATATGTATGTGTGTGTAGGTGTGTGTTTGTCTGTGTGCTGTCATAAGTGTGTGGGTAGTTGTGTGTATAAATGTGTGTGCGTGGGGGCGGGGTATGTGTATGTGTGTGTAGGCATATGTGTTTGTGTCTGTGTGCAGGCATGAATGTGTGTCTGTGTGTGTAGGTGTATGTGTTTGTGTGTGTGTGTGCGTGCGTGTGTAGTTATGTAGTATGCGCGTGTGTGTAGTACATTGATGCACCTTGGAGACGGCTTTCGATATAGGAGCAGCATCGTGAGGACCCGGTTGACGGTGAGGGTGCAGAGGGTGGCGGTGAGAAAAATAAAATGATAGGACATCACAAAACAGTCAAATGAGAACAATAAGCAATCGTGATTGCTCAAAAAAAAAAAAAAAAATCTTTTGATTTGAAAGTGTACTAAATATTAAGAATGATAATTTGAAGAATAGTATAAAAAATATTTCTAATTGCGTAATTTAGTTAGTTTTTTTTTTTTTTTTTGACAATAAAAGATGGGGGAAAAAAGAATATTTACTATTGAAAAGTTTTCATAGCCTAAATTTGTTTGGGTTACGTAACACCTAGCAATGATCTTCCGCTCTTACAATACTCATGCAATACGCATCATTCTTCCTTCGCTTTGAAAGTTAATCGAGACATAGCTTTCGTTGATTATAAAATGTGAAATGCTTGTGCGGACGGCATTTTTTTTTTTTTTTAAATTTACAATTTCCTTTGTATCAGAAGATGAAAAAGTCAGAATTTCTATCAATAATTTTCAAAGAGGTTTTAAAATATACTTCAATCAGCAAAAATAATCTTCTTCAGAGAAATCTAGAGTTGTGGAGTACTTACTGTAAGTGTGGAAGTTCATTGTGTAACGTAATCCAAGCAAGATTATGCTAAGAAAAGTTTTCAACAGTAATTTTTTTTCCCATCCTTTAATGTCAAAATAAAAAAAAAAGAAGCAAAATAATTCTATTAAAAATATTTTAATACTATTCTTAAAATTATTATTCTTAATATTTAGTACACTTCCAATCAAAAGTGTTTTTTATTTATTTATTTATTTATTTTTGCGAAGTCTAAAACAGAGGTTTTTGCACAATTCTTTTCAAAAGTAAACAACTTTTTAGCGATTAACTATTGAAATAAATCTTTTGAGAGTCCAGTATTAATTGTTCTGAAAAGTTTTTAGCCTTTTTTAAGCTTAAAAGGGATTTAAAGTAATAGAAAACTTGTGTTTTCTGCAAAACAAACTTTATTTTTTTTATTTCGAAACAACAAAAAACACCCTTCTACTTTTCTCTACATAGAAAGAGAATGATTTAAATATGCTACAAAAAATGTTTTGATGCAGATCGTAGTAGGTACTCCGGAAATATAACTTATTTAATCTCCCAATTGAAAAAAACATAAAAACTGACTTTAGATAAAGAGTTTCAACACCCAACTGTTCATAAAATACTTCCTGTCATTCACACTAAAAGAGAAAAATATTAGCTTGAAATTGATACCTAATTCAACTTAATTGGTTGAAAAATAAAGAAATTAGAGAGATTTTCTGAATTCATGCCAAAACGGTGACTCCGAAAAATGATCAAAAATCGAATTTTTGAAAAAACTCTCCAAAGCGTAGTTTTCATTCGAGAAATCTAAAAAAAAATATTTGTTCTTTTCTCATAGATATCTATTCGTAAAAAAATAATGGAAAAAATCGGAGACATGACGGCACGGCCGACTATTTAATTTAAGCGATTTGACGTAGAATGAGCCAACAATGATTTAAAGGTTAAGGTTTGTGAAACAAAAACATTGACCCTAAACGTCATTGTTTTTGATTATTTTCTCCAATTAAAATATTCCCTTCATAAAGCCTTCTTAAGATTGCTTTTTATGTCCAAGACTAGTGGTACCCGCACGGCTTTGCCCGTAATAGAAAGTTAAAAGATCTTTTGGCGTGTAAATTGACTTATGCTCATGTTACGGTTCCACGTTATGATAATTTCGTAATTTACTCGTCCATCTTATGATAATTTTGTTCTTTAAATTGCAATAGAAAAAGAATCACATTGAATTTTCGAAAAATCGCTTCGAGGTGCACATCCCCATGCTACAAACTAACTTTGTGCCAAATTTCATGAAAATCGGCCGAACGGTCTAGGCGCTATGCGCGTCACAGAGATCCTGACAGACAGAGATCCGGACAGAGAGAGATTCGGACAGAGAGGGATCCTGACAGACAGAGATATTTTCAGCTTTATTATTAGTAAAGAAGATAATAGGATCTACTCCCCTAACTTTTCTAAATTTTCCTTCGATTTTCTGGAATAAATTTTAAATCTCTTTACGGCTTTCTTCTAGAGTCATCTAACGTTAATTTACGCGTTAATCCCCCTTTTTTTTTTCGTTTATAGGTAACTGTTATCTTACAATAGCTGTTGCTCTGTCGCCAAGCATCAAAAATTCTTTTCGTTACTTAAGTAATTTGCTGTTCAGTCGTTGGCTTCAGCCTTAGTCACACGAGCTAAAATAATTCTTCACAAGCAGATTACTTCTCAGAGCATTTATAACTTGATATGTCAATATTTTTGATGGATCTCTCGTAGTTTCTTCCGAAGCATCATCTTTTCTTTTCTTTTTTGCAAGAATAGAAGGCGCACTTTAAATCGTTACTGTTGCTCTGCAAACCTTCTGCATGTCCTCTTGGTGCCGATAAAATATATTATTAACTATATTATTTCCCACTTCGTATTTTGAATAATTCAGTATACCACTTATAGAAATACTTTTCCTGCGGTGATACGAATCAACATAGGCGTTTCTTGATTTGCAGCCAAACTTCGGGTAAAACACATAGGCAATTTCTCCAGTATTCGAATTATTTGTCGTTCATAAATGATTTCTTTGTAATTTTCTGACTATCAGTATTCATGTGCAGTGGCATACCAAGAAGGGGTGCAAAGATCCACTTTTGTCCCCCGCCCCCTTCCCCCGATTTGCTCTCGAAATTGAAAAAAATCAGGATAGTTTTCAAATTATACTTAGAGACCTGACTACCCATATGAACTAAAATTAATTAAAATATGCACTAATCTATAAACAAAAATCCAACGCTAATAATTTTTTACTACAGTGAGGAAAATTTGTTTCATCTTTTTTATCTGAGAATAAAATAATTGCCCTTTCTATTTTTTAACTTTGTTATTGAGGCGTTAAGGTTATAAATAATATGTAACCTTATATATTATTGTATATATATATTTACGTTATAAAAATATTTACACAGAAAATGGTATAGCTACTTAAGTCACTTTCATTACAGTAAATCGTGCGTTTTTCATCAATTAATATATTTCCTAAAGTTAAAATTTTCCTTTCAATTTCTACGGATGTTGTTGGGAAGTAGGAGAATGTAGGGCAAAGTGAAATACTAGCTAAGATAACTTACTTTTTTCAAAATCAACAAATTAGTAATTTGTTCTGCAAATTACGGTTCATGAAGAATAAAAAATATATTTTACAGTAAAACTTGCACAGAGACATTGTTTTTTATTTTTGGAGTGAATTTCTACCTCCAAAAAAAGATGGAAAATGTTTATTTTTTTTTCGTGAAGCAAAGTGAAAAATAAAATATTTTTATAACGAAACATTTTCTATTCTATTATTAAAGATATTTTTGATCAAACAAATGAGTAAATAAAGGAATAAATCAATGAATGAAATAAAAATGAATCAATAAACGAATAAATAAATTAATTAATTAATATGTGAGAAAAAATAAATGAGTAAATAAAATAGCGAATAAATAAGAAGAGTGAATGAATGAAATGGAATGTAATAAGGGAATTTTTGAATGAAGGAATGTAATTAAAATAATAAGCAAATCCGCAAGTGATTTGATGAAAGAGTGAATAAGTAAATGAAATGAGCTTTTTTACTTTGCCCCATGCAATTTGGCCCGCATGCACTTACTGTACAAAGCATTTAAAATACAAATTAACTTAATATTAAACAATTTAAAGATACGCCGAATATTAATAGATGTCAATTAAAATTTAATACGTTAACAATAAGAACTTTATCATTTAATAATGGAAAAATATTTTTTGACTTACAGCAAAATATCACAATATGAGTATTAATTTTTGGAACTTTCATATTCTTTGGTTTGCAGAGGTTACTTTTTCTTAAATGGAATAGGCTACATGTATTGCTACATAACTGAAATATTATCAGATTGGTGGCTCTAAAAGCAGAGTAAATATTTCACCATTTCACTCGGCGGTTTCACTTTGCCCCATATTCCCCAACTGGAAGCATTTTACTTTGTCCTGTGCCGACCTTTTCTCTTATTTCGCTAATAAGCTATACTTCCATCTGTGATCAACTCTTTTTGAAAATATAATTTTCATGGGCAGACTTTTACTACTTTAAACACATTTTTATGCGAGAAAATTGAATAATTATTTCAAATAATGACATTATTGTTTTGCAGCTCAAAAATCTGGGTTGTTCAGAACTGCTAAACGCACCCTAAACAACGCTCTAATTCAGGATCTTTTTTTCCTTCGTTATTGGAAGAAAAGGGGGGGGGGGGGTTCATTCCCTTCCAATGACTCTACGGGTTGCCCGATTTTTTTCCTTATGAAACACAAAACATTTGGCAAAATATTTTTTCTGTTAAAAAAATCTGAAAACACAAGAAAAGGGCAGTAAAATATATATATATATATTTTTCAATTTTAAAAGCCATTTTTATGGATTAATATGCAGCTAATGTTCCCAAAAGAAGAAAAAATATATATGCATATGCACTTAAATGGTTGTATATAACCCGAGCTCTAATTGTAACCCCTTTTTTCCATTAAATTAATGTTGTTGTCTTTTTCTAAAATGAATTTTACTGATTCTGATAAGTAGAAGTTATTGTTTTGTAATGATATCATTCTCATTTTTCTTTAATGACATTTCTTTTTGCGTTTTTTAATTTAATAAAATTTCATTAATCCTTGAAGAATTAAAAATAAATTTTGCTAATATAGCGTATACTTTAGTTCTTTTCATAAGATAATTCGAAATTGAGAACATGGCTTTTTTTGTTTTAATTACAATATCATAGGCTGATCCAGGGGGGGGGGGGGGTTCATGGAGGCCATGCTCCCCGAGAAAATTTTAAGAATAGTTGAACCCCTTTTTTGAGCAAAAATGCAAAAACTTTCCCTTGTAATGCATACAAACTCTAACAATAGGAAAAACCATGAGAGGTGCCATGGCCACCCTGAAAATGTTTCAAAAATAGTTAAAAACCTTTTTTAGAGCTAAATATTAAAAAAATCCTTATTATTCCTCGAAATCCAACATGAATATAAAAGCAACGCTGAGGAGCCATTAAACCGCACTGAGGAAGTTTCATATATAGTTTTTTAAACCCTCTTTCCTAGCTTAAATTGAAAAAAAAATTCATTGTAATTCATGTGAAGTCTAACAAGAATGGAAACAATGCCAGAGGGAGGGTCCACTTCTCCTTTTCGCCGACATCGTTCAAGATCGACCTAAATTTTGTTTTAAGCACTTGAGTTTCAAAATGTTCCTGGGGGAGAAATCCTCCCTCTCTAACATCATTGAAAGTCTTCAAGAATTACGTTTTTGGAGCTTCAATTTCGAAAAATTGCTGGTCCGCTAAAAGTTACTCATGAATCTTGGATTACCTACATTTGCAATTTAAAGAGTTCAATTTTGAAAAAAATTTTGGGAGTGGACCTCAGAATCTCTTCAACCCCTAATCTTACCAAAGATAGTCTTGAATGTGTTTTTAAGTCTATAAATTGGAAAAATTTCCTGGGATGAGCCTTTTAATCTCTCCTCTCCTTAATGTCACCAAAAATAGTCTAAAACAGCCTTTTTAGAGCTACAATTTCAAACAATTTCCGGGGGAGCGCTTCAAACCTCCTCTCCCCTACCTTTACAGATAATTAGAATGCATCTTTAAGACTAAATTAGAAAAAATTCTTGGTGCGGGCCCTCGAATCTCTCCTTCACGTATCATCGCTAAAAGATTGTATTAAACTGCGTTTTTAGCTCTACAATTGCATTGGTTATTTCTACAATGTTGTCATACGTCATGTGCTACTAAGGTTTCAATTACAGTTAAAATGCATTTTTTAGATTACAAATCAGAAAAATTTCCTTAGATTGACCCTCAAATTTATCCTTCCTCTAATATCATCAAAGATCGTCTAAAACTGCATTCTTGGAGCTACAATTTCGAAAAAATGGCAGGGGAGCGCCACAAAACATCTTCTCCCCTAACATTACCAAAGATCGCCTAAAATGCGTTTTTAAGACTGCAAATTCGAAAAATTTCCGGGGGAGAAACCTCTGGGCGCCCTTTACTGCAGAGTTAATCGGTTGGTTCATATCGGCTCCCTCTTAAATCAGAAGTTCTATACAGTCACCTCAGAACAAACAGTACTGATTACAGGAGTACCACTTTGAGGCGACGATATTGTACACGTTTGGTAAGAAAAGAGGAAAATTATTGGGAAGGTTACATCCTTTACGTTAAACTTGTGTCGCGTAGTTTAAATTCCTTAAAAAATGCTCTAGTTAAAGGTGTGCTATATTGATATTTTTAAAATTAAAAAGTTTCCAAAGCATCATATTTTTCCAAATGCTCCCCCCCCCCCCGAGAATTCTGTCTGAACCCGTCCATAGACCATACGCACCCCCAAAATTAAATTCTGGGTACGCCACTGCTCATGTGGGACCGTCGCTGCAAACTAATGCTTATAGAAATCCACGCGTAATACACTGTTAAAACTACAGGATGCATTCGGCACCTTTCAGGGGAGAAACGCTTGTTCACCAGCGGCACCCAATACGGAGCCGAAATCGCACCTCTAAATAGGGTGAAAAACAGGCACCTTTTAAAAACTAGACAGCCGGAGTGAAAAAAAGGATCCTTCGGAGAGAGAAATGGCACCCTTACTATAGATCCTCCTCCCCCCTCCCCCGTATTGTGTGCGTTTTTAAATACAGTTGTGTACCTTTTTTTTTTTTTTTTTAGTTTTGTTTTGATTTATGATATTTTACGTTTTGGACATTTTTCACATTGAACTCGGTATTGGAAATGATTAAAACATGTAATTACAGCATTTGATCATATTTCAGAGTTTTCAACATAGTTAAGAAGTGCTCATAGCGTTAATTCATCTGATCGTGCTCTAACTCAGTGTTTCTCAACCTCTTTTGACCCACGGGCGCGGTAAAAGCAAATGAAAAACTTTGCGGACCGGTGAAATCTTTATCGTTTTCTTAAAGAATCATAAAATAAATAATATGAATAATAACTCTGGGGTCGTTAAAAAACATGTGAAAAAATTCAGGGTTCTGATGGTTTTTTTTTTTTTTTTACAAAAAGTAATGTTAAAAATTAATAAAACAATAAATATCTACCCCTTCACTTGTATCAAAGATCTGTCACAAATACGTTATAATTTAAAAACGAGTAATTATTTAAAACATGTGAGAAATTATACATTTACTAAAACTTGACGTATTCCGAAAATGAAGCATAGCTGTACTTATGGATTATTTAAATGATGAGCCAAAAATATTCAGGGATATTACAATTACGGAAAAACAAAATCGTTTCATAAACGTTAATCAAGAGTAACAAAAGAAACTGCACATAAAGTTTTTCAACAGTTAAATAAAAAACCAAAAGAAAGTTCTAACGCTTTCGAGGACTGCTAACAGGAAATGATTCTAACACTTGAATGAAAAAGCAAAAAAAAAAGAAAAAAAGAGCTAGACTGAGAGAGATTTTTTTTTTCGCTATCTTTATGCTATAATCTACGAAGCACAAGAAACATTTTTATTAAGGTTCTTTTGGTGACTAATAAAAGCTGCTTATCGAGTATTCAAGAAAATAATGACAGATATTTTTAGTAGCGTTTTGAATGATGGAAATTTCACGATAGTAACGGTAAACGAGAACTAGAAGACTAACGGTTACTGTGAAAAGCAATAAATGCACTTTTAAACACTTAACTATGTTTGAAAGCCCTAAAAGCTACAAAGTGATCAAAAGCTGTACTTACTTGTAATTTCGGATAATTAATCCTAGAAAAGTTGGGTTTTAATCCAATAGTGTACTTCATTCAATGTGAAAGACACACAAACGCAATCATCATTTGTCCGCCATATTGAGGTGGTTGAATGTATGTCTAAGGCAAAAAGCGCATGCGCAATGAGTCTTTCTGCGATTGCATGATGTTCTGGCTCCTCTGCTCTATTTTCTAGCCTGTGATGCACCTTCAGGCACTATGCTTTCACCTTAGAGGGAATATTTTCACTCGTCTGGAACCCCTGCTTTTAACAGTGTAGTTACAACCTTTACCTAACTTTCTTTATCGAAGACGATTGCTCATTGTCCACGATGTTGAAACGTTTTTAGGGAGAAAGTGCTGTTCAAATGGTAAAAACTTGATGTCTGATTATATTTTCCACTGCTTTTTGTCGTATTTTAGAGGTAGAGTGGATTCTAAACATGAAATTCACCGGAGTAAAAATCGAGTTTGGTAACTGAGTATACTGCTAAAACTACGGGTTGCATTTGGCACTTTTTGAAGTGAAACGTTGTAGCACCAGCGACACCGTCTTATGGGTGCCATTTGGCTCCCTATGCAATCTTAAAGGTACCATTTGGTTCCGTGTGGCATACTTTGGCCCCTCTAAGGGGGCCGTTTGACTCCCTCTGGCATCCTTAGGGAGTCAAACAGCATCCTTAAGGATGTGCCGCTGGTGCTACAACGTTTCATCCGAAAAGGTACCATATGCAATCAGCAGTTTTACTCTGTATGGTAAATCAGAAAGTTCTCAAAACGTTTATTATTATAATTATTTAATGTTTGCCATATTGTTTTCGTTGAAAGACATTCTGATTGCACCTCATTGCATGTTTAAATTTCCGTCACAGTTAATCTACAATTCAGATGGAAGAAATTAATCGGTAATAAAAACTATGTATATCGGAAATTTAGATGAAATCTCAGCGTGCGATTTTTGTATTGCTGCATAATTAAAAAATTTCTCAACTCTTAGTTTTCTTTGAAACGCATTTTGGATCAGTGTGTGTTGAATAAAGGTTGGATGAGAGATGTAGTCGACTGATTTCTTACTTTTTAGGTTGACTAAAAGCATGAGAAAATACTTTCTAAATTTGAAGATAAATATTAAATTTAAAGGTAAAGATATAAATTTTGGAGCCTTCAACGCTGATGAGTTGTATATTATTGTTCATTTTCAGGTAATTGTAATCAGTAGCGTAGCGAGAAAAAATCCTTGGGGGGGGGTTAATTTTTTTTGAAGTTTAAAGTAAAGCCATGCCCTCAAGTTTATACACTTATACTATATATATATATATATATATATATAAACACACACACATATATATATATATATATATATATATATATATATATATATATATAAACACACACACATATATATATATATATATATATATATATATATATATATATATATATATATATATATATATATATATATATATATATGTATATATATACATATATATTGTTTTGGGTCTCATGGTGGGGGGGTTCTGACCCCCCTATCCCCCCCATGGCTACGCCACTGATTGTAATTACTGTTCTAAATGCCTATGTTTTTTTATTGCTTCTATCTCCTGTTGATAGTTTCAATTTTATGCATTCTAGATACAAGGGCTAATAGTGTATGATCAAATGCCTTTTCACAAAAAAAAAAAAAAAGATGGGGAGCTTTTCGTCCAAAATCTCATACTGTGTAATAGCTTAATATGTCCGGCGTTTCAATTTTATAATGTTGACTGCGTACATTAAAGGTTTTCTTTTTTTCGGTTTTTCATTCTTTGACAAAATTTGAATTAAACTGGATCATTTTAACAATAATTATTCGCAAAGATAGTTATATATAATTTTAAAAAGTTAAATGAAGTGCAATATTTTCTTATTTGCGTATTTACATAATAAATTATTTGAATTAGTACTTGAATACTAACTACCCTTTTTTTTTCTAGGAAGAATGGCTCTTTGTGAAACAAAAAGACTTAGATGCAGATGTATTAAATTGGACCATGTCAGCTACAAACCTCTTTCACAGTTCGTTAAAGCTTTCCATTGGAATTGAGAACTTAATTTTATAATGTTGACTGCGCACAATGAAGGTTTTCTTTCCTTTTTTTTTTCTCTTTTTTTCATACTTTAACCAAATTTGAATTAAACTGGATTATTTCAATAAGAGTTATAAGCAAAGATAACTAAGAATTAAAAAAAAGTTAAATAAAGATTAATATTTTTTTATTTGTGTAGTTATATAATAAATTATCTGAATTAGTACTTGAATACTAACTACACCCATTTTCTCTTCTAGGAAGAATGGAGCTTTATCAAACAAAAGGACCTAACTGTATTAAATTGGACCCTGTCAGCTATGAACCTCATCCACATTTCGTTAAAGCGTTCGATTGGAATTGAGAAGTTTCTGTTTAATATTTCTGGTAAACATATCTTATTGACATCCTTTTGTGTAGAAATCAGGCGCAATTAAACAAATAAAAAAAAAATATTGTGAATTAAAAATTTAAAAAATACTGACAATGAACTGAATTATTGAGATTTGACGATCATTTGGCAACTAATTTGGCGACAGATATTCGGCAATAATGCTTGGCGGTAAAATATATCTCATCGAATTTGACACTGAACCCCAATGTCAACGATCATGTGACCCGCTGAAATAGATTTTGTTTTTTATGGGTTTTTATTGATATCTTCGGTACTTAAAAACCGTAGAAGAGGTATAAGACTGGAAGAAATAGTTTCCTCAGCAAAGATAGGCACGCACATATTTTAAAATTGAGATAAATAAACTAAATGACGTAACAAATAAATAAAAAAAGCTAAATGACAAATTTTGATTTTCTTGAAATGAAAAAAGAGGGGATTTTCTCGATTTTTTTTTAAAGAGCGCGAATGCTAATTTGTCAAACTATATGCACATTTTCAATCACTGAACGATGAAAAATCCGAATGTTTTGAAGTGTAAAAAATACGTTTGGGGACTGCGTTTTGTAATATCAGTGAATTTTTAAAGCTAGATCTATTCCTTTTATGCTTACGATTCGCTTTTTATCCGAAAGTATTAGTTTAATAATTAATTACTTTACACACAGAAGATAAGAAAAATGGAAAATAATGCAGCTAAAAAATTTGTTGTGAAATGAGAATGATATTTTTGAATGCTAAAAACTATTGAAATGGTTTTTTTAAAGTAAATATTATAACAAATAATTTGTTTTCATATTTAAAAGTAACATCTTGTGCTTGTTTAGAATCAAGTTATTACTCTTTGTGAAAACTTGATCAGTAGTATTGAAATTGATTTGCAGCTGATGTATTGTACTGGCTGCTTTGGGCCTTTCTATGTATTTCCAATTTAATTTAACAGTTTCATTAAAACGAATCAATAAATAAATAAACTTTGAATATTTTACGTCTTCTTAAAAAAAAAAGGCAAAAATGGACCCAAGTGACTGTTTTCTGGTGCATTTTTAAATGTTTTTGAAATATTATTCGGTTTATGATCCTATTTTATATTAAAAATAATTTTAATTATGTCATTTTACAGCCAGAAGTGCCGCTTTTATAAAACTCTTTAGAGACCAATCTTGTCCGAACACTTCAACATTATCATTTAGGGCGTAGTTGATTAAGTTTCGAAGTCTCAAATGTAATTCTAAGAATCTCTTGTTCTCCGGTTTTATAGTGTTTTTCTCAGTTTTTCTGCAAAAACCCTTCCGTACATTCTAATAGCATTAATAGTTTGTTTTAAACTAAAGCATAATTTAATTTTTCTAAGCACCTCCTACTTTAATAACAAGCACCTCCCACCAAAAACTTCCCAGCATAATTACCTAAACCGCTTTTACAAGATTATGCAAAATATACAGTGTTTAATTGTATCTTATGTATTTTAACCTATGAATTATCTTATGAGCTATTTATTAGTACAAAACTTTTGGTTTAAAAGAGAGTATTTTGAAAGATATTCGTATTAATGCAGATTACATTAATAAGTTTCTAATGCCCGACGCCAGTCGGCGTTAGTTGTACATTCTCTCTCGGTATTGTACTTCTAATCTCTATTTCCGTTTCCTGTCCACATGATACATAACGTAAACAAACTAAGTAAACACATCCCATCACCATAGGGTTTTATCACTCATGAAGTTGCATGTCAACGTCGCATTGCTAAGGCTTCAAAATCAATTGTTGACTGAAGATATTGCTGGTAATAAAATGGTAAAATGTAGAGATACAAAAGAGGGGAAGATTAATCAAATGTAAATAATGCATTCTTGTTCATGTTGGAAGTGATTAAATGTGCCTAAACTTCTCTCATATTTTTAAGGTTTTAAAACGAATCGTTGAATAAAGTTTTGAATGATAGTAATAGTAATGTAATTGTAAAATGGCACGATTTAAATGGAATAAGAAATCAATTTTATTGGTTACTAAGAACGTGATCTTGTTCATATAGTAAGATAATTTTTACAGTGAGAAATAGACGTAAATATAAAAATAGTGAATGTGTCCATAGTTCTAAACCGAAAAGAAATATAGGGTTAATTCCAGTCGCTTTCTGATAAGAGGTGAAAAAGAAGTCATCGTCTAAAATTTATCATGAATAACCTTAGCTACTCAAATAGTTTAAATAGGTGTCTTTATAAGAATTATATTTAACCATATCGAACCAAATCGTTGTTGAATTAATAAAACAACCTCTTATTGTCAAATTTTTGTTCTAAACAATGTAATGTTATGTCTGGTTTAATTCTGTATCAAGTACCTTACGTCATTTTTTAAAGGTTGCTTCTTCGCATCTAACTTTCTACCAATAATAATCAAAAGCATGAATCTCTATAAAACTGTCGAGTCAATTTTTGGAAAAATATTTTGTACTTGATCAGTATTCCGTGAAATATCGCGTGATTCAATCCGTGTAATCTGTGCATAATAACTGTCACCCTAATCCTGTTTAGTGTTTGAATTTATGTGCAGATCTCTGAGATTCTTTCAAAGTGCAATGCGTCATAGTGAGAGATCATGAATTTTATCACTCGTTAAGTCAGCTTGTAGTGACTTAACGAGAGATGAAATTCTTACATTATAATCAGCTGTAATTTCTGAGGCAACAAATATTGCCCAAATATAGATGTCAACTCACCATAAAATGTTGTTGGACCACATTTTAGTGGTAAGGATAAGTAGATGAAATGCCTCTAACTTTTCGAGAAGTACTGAATTATATTTTGTAGAGATGGAACGTTCTATGGTATGCTGAACAAGTTTTTCTCTTCAAATAAAGTGAGTTTGCGAGAGCATTTCAAATTTTTTCCCCAGGAAAATGCTCCCAAACTTTCCTAAAATTTATCCTTGTAAATCTTCCATGAAAATATGTTTAAACAGTAACAGCAAATAAAAAATAAACAAATAGAACGAGTAATCTGATCAAGAATATCATGCTAAGCAAGACGTTTGTTACTGTTGCTCAACTTCAGATGTGTAGTTACATCGTTACAAATAAACAGGCATTTACATCGAGTTTCAATTAGAAACTTAAATGAATTTCTTTCCGGACTTGTAAGCCGGTGATCTATCAAGGATGTTCCTGGCTGACACTTCGCCTGACAAATCTCAGCCTTCTTCACAGCACATGAGCCATCACAGACATGTTAGCTGATTACATCAACCAGAAACATCCAGGATGGAGCACATCCTACAAGCCTGGAAAGAATATTATTGGTGCTGGCATTGAAAGACACTGTTTTAATATTTAAAGCTTTATTCCCTGGCATTGAAAATATTTTGGTAGTCTTTTAGAATCGTTTTTACGTCTATTCATGAGGTTTAACTTCATCTTCAAACTTTTTATAAAAAGGAACAGTAGTAGGTAAAATTGTTGCTTAGCGTTATCTAGTTCTTTAATGTAGAGTTTTAGGTGAGTTCAAACCAGTCTTTTGCTTCCCCGAACAAAGCAGCGATGGAGAAATTTAGGATCCGGCTCACTCTTGTTTCTTAGGCGACCAAAATTGATCCCCTTAGTCGCATTTTCTTCAAACAGTGCAATGATATTGCATGAACTAATTTCAAATTTCAAGTAGGGTGAACGCTTGTAGCACCATGACATGACACCCCGAAGTCCCCTGCACCTACAATTTTTACCGTTCATCTGTTTTAGATGACGGGGAGTTCCCCCGACAAATGAGACTTCAAGGACAGTAAAGCACCGACTCAACGCTTGTAGCACCAGTGGCACCCACATAAGGGCACCATTTTGGCTACCTAGGGCGCACTATGTGACCTTTATGGCATCACATGGTCATAGGGTGCCAAAATAGCAGCTGGGTGCAACAATCGTTTTACCCTAAAAAGTGCCATATGCAACCTGCAGTTTTAACAATGTAGTAAAGTTGAAGAATACCCCACCTACAGATTACAAGAATGCAATCATGTACAGTCCGGTCTTCGAGTTGAGATCTCTGCCTGGCACAGTGTGGAGAAACACCATTCATATTCAAGTTGGAACTGGTTTTAGCCCATATTCTGATACAAGTATCCAGCATATGCAAAATTCGTGTGCATGGTAAACGAAATTAGCAAAATGTACTTCCTTGAAACTCGAATGGATTCATCTTCCTTTTTGCCACGTGCAGAAGTCCAATCTTCTCAATTTCGCGGTTGGACTAAAAATCATTATGGGGCAGTACATAGAATAGCGAAAATAAATTCTTGTTCGTTTGGTTTTTTAAGACTTGATTTAAAGCTAACCAAGCCATTCACTAGCTAACCAAGCCATTCACTAGCTAACCTGAGTTTACTTTCTGGAGGGGGAGGGGGGGGTCATAACAATAATTACATGCATATAAATATTAGTATAAGAATTGGCAACAGTGTTAAAATCACGGGTAATGCATGGGTGCCTCAAAACTTTTCTTTGCGCCCTTGATTCAATATTAGTCCAAATAAAGGCCCCCAATTTTGCTATTCCTTGTGTAATTTTTTCCCCAAAATTTAGTTTTATTTTATTAATAAAAATGCTATGAACAATAAAAAATGTTAAACAGATTTTGAAATTAAATCCTGGTTTCTAATGCAACGTTCGAAAGTTAGATGAAGCTTAAATCGTATTCTGAAAAGTATATGGTTTTGATTGACTATATTGCACTTTGTAGGAAGATTAAATCACAGATTTACTGAGTACAAATTTAAAGCGATAGCTTGATGGAAATTTTTTTAAAAAAAGATAGTTACATTAAATGCTGTTGATGGGGTCTACGCCCCAGGCTCTGTAGCCTCATTAGGGCCGCCAGTGTAGATAATACAAATTTTGATGAAGAAGTTGCTGCTGTTCATATGGCTAAGAACAGAACAGTATGACTTTCATCGGCTCGAAAACAACTATTTGGGTCATTTTTTTCTGTTATTCCTCTAAAAATAGAGGTTTTTTTTGAATGCTAGCTGTTGATTGACAAAGTTACCCTACATTATATACTAATTCCTTGTGGTATTTTGGTGTGTTTATCCAAGTTTGCTGCTGATCATGCAAAGTCTGGGTCTAACCTTCCACAACCAGATTCTTCAGTTTTGCAACCATGTCATTAAGAAACTCATCACGGCTGGATTCAAGGTAGAGAAACGTGAAATGATTTCCAACTTAGTGGAGGAAAATAGTTAGGGTTTCTCATTGAATAATCCTGTTCCAAGTCATTTGCCCAGATGCGTTGATGTGACAAATTTTAGGACAAAACGGGACATCAATATCTTAGGAAACTGCTTCATAGAGTTGGATTGGTGGACTCTACACCTTGTCCACTGTTTTAACTAACTTTGATATGACTTCAATGGTAAGAGAGAAAGAAAATACCTCCTGTAGACCAACAGGCATACAATCAACCTTTAGCGGATTCGGCAACCCCATTCCAATGGATTCTGTAAAGCTCATTACTGGTAATCTTTGAATGGCCGAACTCCCGAAGCTAAAAATCAATCAATCCACAGAAAACATCGTTTTGTATTTTCTCCATGGATAGGAATCATAGAGGTATCTTTTTTCACCAAATCTATTCCTAAATAACCAATCTTTAATGAAGACTGAAAACTTGGTATACTTAGGACTCCCTCTCGATGCAGAGCTTAGCTCCTCAGAACAAGTTAAGATTCTTAACGTATGCTGAGATTCTTAACGTCTAACATTTCTTAACTTAAATAATGTGCAAATAAGTCCCTTATAAAACTAAATATCCTGAAAAGTTTGGCCGGCACGGATTAGGTTGCAAATTCCAAACCTTAAAAACGACTTACACTACACTAATCAGACCTGTCATGGAATATGGCTCAAAATTGGCACTGGAAAATATCGACAGCATAATGCTAGAGCCGCAAAGACAATCATGGGCGCAGTTTCCTCAACAAATATCATCAAATCACAACAGGAATGCGGTCTGTAGCTCTTTGGAAACAGAAGGAAGTACAATGTTGTTAAATTCACAAACAAGATAAGAAGTTGCGCAGAAGCATTTTTTAGAAGAGAAGAGAGATAATGCGATTCTTTACACTTTACATTATGACCAAACGATCGGACAGAAAATTGAACTTTAATACCATACATATAGGATTCTACAGGAATCGCCTCTTTCTTCTCCTTTCCCCCCAAATACCAAAATCGAGACTCATCTCCTAGAATCTTGCTCCGAAAAAGAACTTTAACATCAAAGCCAAAGGAATCGGAACCTTCGAACCATGTTCAAAAAGAGGCTTTTTTATGCCTTTGTGGACAAAACTTTAAAAAAAGGAGGGGCTGACATTAACTTCATTTTTCCAGCTAGTAGTACAAATTATTTTAAATTTACTTTAGGCAAAATTTCCTCAGATTATAAACTCCTGTTTGTGAAAATTGCAACACCATGAAGGAAGCATCATAGTTGAATGAAATTTAATACACATTTGAGTGGTAATGGTACAAATAAATGATTACATTTTCAAACCAAACAAACAATAAAAAGAGAGAAACTAGTATATTGTATGGCTACCACGCGCCGCAATAAGAGCTGCTACACGACTCGGCATGGAGTAAAACAAAGTTTGAATATCTACCTGTGGAAGAGTATTCCATATTGTTTGTATGGCAAACCAAAGTTCGTCTGTCGAAGCAACGAGACGAGAATCACGAGGGAGACGCCGCGCAACGAAATCCCACACATATACATTCGGTGACATATCCGGGGAATATGCAGGCCAACGAAGAAGCTGTACCTGCTGCGAGTCAAGGTTGGATTTGACAGTTATGGCGACATGTGGACGGGCATTATCCTGTTGGAATACAGCCCCTGGCAATCCTCGCAGGAAAGGAATAGCTTTGGGCTGTAAAACCTCGTTTACTTATCGGGTACTGTTCAAATTGCCCACAATTCGTAGCAATTGTGATCGTCCATGATATGCTGTGGCAACCCAGACCATAACTCCGGGTGTTCGTCCACTGTGGCGTTCGATAATGCACTCCGGAATGTGCCGTTCACCGGCATAGCGCCTGACACGAATTCCGACATCATGGTGCCACAAATTGAAACGGGAGTCGTCAGAAAAGACGACCTGCTGCCAATCAGCACGCCAGCTCCTATGCACATTGGCCCATTGTAGCAGCAGGCGGCGATGGTTTTGCGTGAGAGGAATCCTGTATAAAGGAATCATTGAGCGCATTCCACGCTGCAGCAGACGTCTCCGAATTGATGAAGCACACAATAAAACACCTGTAGCTGTTGATCACTGTGCTGCTAATTGTCTAGAAGAAGCTGTGTGGTCCGTCAGCGCCATACGCACCAGGTGTCTGTCATCGCAAACTGACGTCACATTTCGGGGTCTACTCCCGGATATCCGAGTTGTCCGATCCTCGTCTGTCCACTGCTTTCAAACACGCATGATTGTGCTGCTGTTATGCTGCACACTAGCGGCTACTGCACGATAAGACAATCCAGCTTCACGAAGGCCGACGATTCTGCCCCGTTAAAACTCCGAAATTTGCTCAAATTTCGCTTTCTTTCGTTGAAGAGACTTAGTAAAGATTCAGTTAACGTTTACTCTAGCATATAACCACCGATAATCATACACGCCTCGCTACAGCCGTCTATTTATATTCGGTTCGATCCGCCTTTCAGAGGGCGCTGCTCAACATACGCATGAGCTACCGGTTTGCAATTCTTATCATTTGCATATCTTGTCCTACTTTACATTTCCTGCAATTTTCAGCTCACTCGCGTAAGTCCTTCGTGGTGTTGCAATTTTCACTAACAGGAGTGTACATGCGAACCACGTGTCATCCAGGAGGTCCTAAATCCACCAATCTCCTGGGAACTGAAAGATCTGGAGGGTTGATAATATACAGTGACTGAAAGCCACCCTCTAAGCGATCCAAATAAAATGCTGGATATCCACATTGCCCTGAACAGACGTCTGCGTTAGGAAGCAGTTCATTTTGCAATGGATACCAGAGCGTGTTGGTATCGAAGGAAACGAGGTTGCTGATGCTTTAGCAAAGGAAGCGAGCTAACTTAATTACGACATATTTCCTCTCGTCACTCTCAGCGATATAAACTCAGTGGCGAAATCGGAATATAAAGATAGAACCATAAAAATAAAGCATCAGATCTGTGAATTAACAACTAGCAGATCATTCTGAAAAACTTTAATAAGACTAAGGACTGAACACCTAATAGGAATGAAAATTCAGCGAGAAGGAACTCGAACATCTCGCTGCTGCAGAAGCTGCCTTGACATTGAACTTAATCCCAAACATTCCATCTCGGCAAGGCCGCAGCAAATGAGTCACTAGATGTGTGAACCATACATGGTTCCATTTGATCTTTGACACCATCAATGGACACGGCATCCAACCAACCACAGAGCTATTGTTCTGGACATTGACGAAATAGAAGTTGTAAATACTGCTAATAATATTAATTGTTTTAGGTGTTTTTCTGAACTCTATTGGGGTTTCCTGTTATGGACTGTTGGTGGTTATCCCTATGTTTGGCGTAAGCAAAAAAAAAAAAAAAAAAAACATTAAATCGAAACAGTGAACTTCCCTTACGAATCACCATGATATGAAATTTGTTTCCAACATAAAAAATAAAAAAAAACTGACTACAGTTTCCCTGAAAATGCACAATCTGGTTAACTGATCCTTCCCAGAACATGCTTCAACTTGTATGACAGGCAAGGTCAACAGTTTTATTGCAGTTAAGCAATGGTTATCTGAATACCAATCGCGTCTCTGACTCTGTGATCTTCAGAGAAAACTTAAGTTCAATTAATATAATAGCATGGCACTTTCCTTATTTACCAAGAAAGCACCAAAAGCATTATTACAAACATGGCCATAGCTAATACAGAATTGCAACTAAGTACCAAGCGTCTAACGCTCCTACAATGGTTGCTAAGCTGCGGAAATCCAGAGACTTATAATTTGCTTTCTTTGGGAGTTTAGTTAATCTGGGTGTGCCGTAATCGAACTGAAGCCGATACGCTTAATAAATATATTCAGTTAATCTTTAAACTGAGAGCTAAAAATATTTTTCACAACAGTGAGAAGTCTGCCTTCGTGCAGCTTTTTACAAATATACTTGATTTTCACAGGAAGTGGAGGAAAACCTATGAAATCCCTAGACCTTCAACGGAAATAATCAGAAACGTTTCGGAATTTTTCTACAGTGTACATCAAACGTGGGGGATATAAACCGCTAAAAATTCATTCGCTAAAAAATAGCCTTAAAGTCTAATTTTTTATACCCATTTACTCTCAGAGCCTACTCTTGAATTTAATGCACACAACTTTGTCTCTCAGTTCATCTAAAAGAAAGGGAAGGATCTGAAATTATGCTTCCATTTACTGTAGCTGACCCTATCACGCGTTTAGTTGTTTTATATACTTATCCCTTACAAAAAAAAAGTAAAAAAATTAAATAAATAAATAAATAAATAAAAAAACCATCTCGTACCATTGGACCATTTCGTAAGTAATCTGATTGTAAAAAATTTAAAAAATTGAAATAAAAATTCCATTTTTTACATTATATGTTGTCTGCAATACTTTTGAAGTCTAATTTTTGCAAAAGATAATGCAACATTAACTGCTAGCAAAATGTACAAGTAGTTGGTGCTGGAGTCATCTATCCTGAATTTTAAGAAATTCTGATGAATACAGTTTATACTATATCTTCAACTGCACATGAAAAGTGAAAAAAGCGTGATATATACCTTGCAGTGCAGTTTGAATCAATTTGCTCGGAAGCAATCTTCTGAATATGATAAATAGTTTGGTGGAATGATACCAGCACTTTTATCCCTACAAATTGGCTGTGTGCAAAAGCTGTTTCAGGAGCTCTGCTTTCTGATCTTCGAGTTTTGAGAATATTCGTCGACATACTGCAGGTTGCATAAGGCAAATTTTCTACAAGCGTTTTATCCTAAAAGATGGCTCTATGCTACCCGCAGTTTTAACAGTGCTCGGTCTTCTGAATTATGGTCGTATTCACCAGCTGAATCAAATCTCCGTCAAACACTTAAACCACCAATTAAAGCCTTTCTATTCGTTGAAGAAGATTTCTTCCTGTGGATTCGGATGTCTGACGATGATTCAGATTTAGAATAAAACCGTAAGAAGGCTTCAATTTGCTGTTCGACAGAGGCGCAAATCTGCTGGTGAACACGGCAGTTTTTGCTTGAAGAAGGCTGCAAGCGACAGTTTAGGTGTCTGACAAAGGCTCAAATTGAATGGTGAGTGTAACTGTTAGCCATTTGCGATGATTTCTACTTCTAAATCTAGGCACTTGTATACAGGGCTTAGTTTCTGAGTAAAGAAGTGTGGGATAGATTGTTTGAAACTGAGAAAAGAAGTGTGGTTGTATTGTTCACTATATATATAGTTCGCTAATATAAAAATGTTGTTAATCACTAATTGAGGCAGTGAGAAGCAAAAAGATGCAAGTGGACATTTTCAAGTTTTGAGTAAACCGCGTTTAAAGTTCCGGTTCTAGGTAGACTTTAATTGAAAAGTTTTTCTATATCACGCTGTATAGCAGCACCCACCAGGGCTACTAGTACCATCTCTTGCCCTAAAACAGAGGAGTGGTTCACCTACTGTTTGTACTGATTATCTCTAAATTTTTAATTTTGGCACTATCATCCCTTTGCTTCTCACTGACTCAATTAATCTAAATGCCTAATTTTATGTAGTTGACAAATTCAAAACGAGAAAGGTCGTTGAGTACCGTTATTTTTTCCTGTAATTTCACAATCCTGGAAAAGTAGATTGTAGCCCAATAAGGGAACTTAACAAGACACCGAAGGATAGGGTGGAGGATATGATCCTGTGCTGTATATGCTGCACATATGTGCAAGAAATGTGCTCAGGAATGACCATAGAACAAAAAATAACGACTTATCAGTGCTCCGAATGTGACGATTGATTTTTGTCCTCTCCACTGAAATGGAATTTTTGATAATGTTTTTTAGTTTGGAAGTACTTTTTGGCGTTTCCCAGAGTTTGTCTCATTGGGAACTCGTATTCTTACCCGTTAGGTCAAATTGAACTTCTTTGTTTAAAATTTTTCCGCATGGAATTATTTTTATCTTTTTTTTATGAATCATGTGATCAATGTGCAAAATTTGGAGCCAATTGAATGTTAAATGAGGGAGATACTAGGCCATGAATCTCAGGGTGGCCTTTTTTGGCCCACTTACCTTAGTAGACTTTCAGGACACGTCTTTGACGCTGAATAGTTAAATTATACTCGATCACGTGTTGACTCATTAAGATTTGTTACTCCTTCACTAAAAAATTACTTTCACCAAGAGGACCGTAACTTGATGACTACGCTATGACTTCACCTGAAACAGATAAACCCTACCTGTTTGTTTGATAGTTACAGGACTTGTCGCCGTCGCCTTCGCAACGGGTGTTTAAAAAAAAAAAAATCTCAAAATAACCAAATCGCTAATTTTTTTTTGTTCATAATCTATTGCAAAAGTTTTTTTTCAGTAACATTTATTTAAAACAAATCCGCCCTTCAGAGTAAGGTTTATATGTAACTTCAAAGTTCCATGAAGGAGCTGTTGTTAATTTTTTTGGAGTAAACAACAAAATTTGGAAAATCAAATCAAAAAATTTTTTATGGTCACTTTCTACATTAAAAGTACATTTCAATAAGATTTGTTCAAAGCAAATCTACCTTTTAGTCCAGGATTTATAGTTGCTTCAAGGAGTTTATTTGTTTATCATTTATTTAAAGATGCATTTATTATTATTTTATTTATTTTTATTTCCGTTTTATTTAATTCATTATTTTTTTATTTATTTATTTTGCAAACGATAAATCTTCTTGCAACTTATTGTTTTTTTTCATTTTATTTTTATTTATTTATTTGCTTCATTTGCAGACTGTTAATATTTTTGCATCTTGTGGTCTTTTTTCGTCTTAATAACTCTTTCAGCTGATAATTAATAATTTCGTATCTTATTGTTCGTTCTTTTCTTTTCTCAAATGTAATTTACGACACCTTGTTGAAGTATACAGTATAGTAGGGATGCACCGATTAATCAGCAGTACCGATTAATCGGCCATAATCTGCCACTTTGCCAATTAATCAACGGAAAAACGTTTTTAAAGATATATTTTTTAAGCATAGCTTCAACAAGAAATTATGATGAATACATCTATGAACAATAAATAAACATAATTTGCTGCAACCGTTATTTTAGAACTGTAATATGAAAGTGTACAGAGTAAAAACAAATATAGTTTAGAAAGTGCGTAAAATTGAATAAAACATTAAAGAATAATTCTCACAGCTGAAATTCACATGACACAAATTACAGCACATTTAAATTGAATGCGAAAATAGTTTATCTCCCCTAGCCTCCCCCCCCCTTTCATTACAAGTGAAAAAACAGTATTTTGAATTCATCTGCGCTTTTCTTAAAATTTACAAAAATCACAAATGTAGTTTACAATTGTTTCAGCATCGCTAGACTCTGAATGCACCCACTTGCCACAGCAAGTGCATCTGTAGCACAGTTCGTTCGCTCCATGTTTATTACATATAGCTATAGCACAAAGTTGCACAAAGTTTGTATCCCTTGGAACAAAAAGGTCATCATTTTCGTAATCGTCACGAAACTTTTTGACGTCGATGTCCTTCTCATCTGAAGAGTTTTCCAAACCAAAAAGTCGCTTGCACCTTTTCTTAAAAGATTTATTCATTTTCAAAAGAAAATGAGTGCCGTGTTGTCACTGCTTTCTCTTTCTTTGCATTTTGATTCAGTTTTAATATACATTCCGAAAACCTTTGCTGCAGATTTTCTTTAGGCTTGTTTCTTTTTCAATGTCTTTTCCTTTCTTTTAGCTACTGTTTCTTCCAAAACTGCCTTCATTGGGGTTCCCGTTAGAATTTGGCCTTTACTTTTAGAACTTTCCTCTACCCTTTCTGCTGCCAATTTTGGAATTGGTGAAAACTTTTCTAGTGATTGAAGAAACGTTTTTTGAGGCACTTCCTGAACGGACTTTGATGAGCAAGGTGCTACATCCAGTAACTCACCTTCAGACGTATTGCTCGCATTTACAATATTATTTTCTTCTCCAGTTTCTTCTGTTAAAACTAACTTCTGTTAATTAACTTTTTTTACTAAGCAGTTTACAAGAGCGCATTTCCGCTGCTTTAAAAAGTTGCTTTTGACCCTGTATACAGTGGAAATATGCTTCCGGGGGTAATGCCGCCACCATATCGGCATCACCCCCGGAGAGGTGGTGTCATAACTCCGATCCGACAAATGGAAGAAATGTAGATTAAAGACATCAACACAAACGGAAGTGATCAATATTGTTGATTAAATAGACAAAAATATCTAGTTAAAAGTTGTTCTTAGCAAATGCTGCCACTGTAGCACCTAAAGGTATATACCTCAGCTTATTTAAAGTGGAAAAATAAGATCAAACTTCTTCAAAACAACGTTCGACACTATAAGAAAAAAACAATGCTCACAAAGGCTGACATCGACTTGAGGCATTGGTTGTAGAATCGTTTGCTACAGGTCAGGAGCTGTCAAGCCGACTGTCCGGTTTTCTTGACTCAAATATCAGGGGTGGGTGCATTTCCCCAGGTGGCGGCAATCCCCGGTCTACCCTACTAATTTTGGGTTAAATGGCTACTACTAATTTAAAAAATAAATTTAAGCTGAAAAAATGCTCCTAAATTTGCCTGATGACCACAGGCTGCCCTAATATTTTTTAATTTCCATGTCTAGTTAACATTATGTGATTTTATTAACATATTGATGGGACCAAGGAAAATATCCTTATAGACAAGTTTATTGTCATAGGCAGTATTGTTATACAAAGGTTTCACTGTATGAAAACTGGCTGAAAGAAATTGCATACAATTTTCAAATTAATTTTTTGGAAAATTAGGAAAGAGGATAAAAGTCGTCTCTTAGAAATACTGTTAACTAGTTCCAAAGTCAAAAGAAAAAAAAAAGTGACGGAGGAATTGTTAGCATTAAAAATAATCATTGCGGTCATTAATCGACCAGAGCCGATTAATCGGCCGATTATCAACTGTCGATTATTTGGTAATCGGTAATCGGCTAGTCCGCTTATCGGTGCATCATTACAGTATAGTAAATAAAATCTGTGATTCTTTTAGTCTTTTGGCTATTAGTAAACGCTGTTTTCTAATGAAGTGTCCTTACTCCAATGTTTTTTTTTATTATTATTTTTATTTTGGAGTGTTATTTACGCTCATTTGGGGGGGTGGGGGGTAATATTTATTATGCTAGAGGAAGAAGGGGTTAGAATGAAACAAATAGTACCATGAAGCATTACTTCTAAAACCTCTCAAGTTTATCATAGATGCATTTTATATAGTATAAGTATTATGTACAACTACATACTTCAGTTTCTGACAAGATTTGGGTACATTTACTTTTAACTATTAGCTGCAAGAAAAATATTGATTTTTCACTATTGACAGTAAGTTTCTTAACTGAAAGTGTTTTTTCTTCTGTTCCTTTGCTATTTTTAATGATTATTTTTTTCTAGGTATTTCCGAAATCATATAAGTAATTAAAAATAAACAAATTATAATAAAAATTTGAAGTGCGTAAATAATTTTTTACCTATTAACCTCAGTGTGGGATACAATGAAGCACTTGCAGTTAATGTGCAATGAAACATCTTTCAGGGGATCTGTATCCCTCAGGAGATCTCTTGACGAGATATCTTCTTTGCTTGGCACAGCCTGCTGTAAGTCTTTCCCCCCACTAAACATTACAAAAGATTTTTCAGCAGATGGAATATGAGTTTTGAATTGAGAAATATTTTGAAAACTAGGACTTTTTCTACTGAAAGTTATTACCACCGCTAGTGTAATGAAACTGAAGAACAGAATGATTACATTGAAGACCATATGGGCAGAACCGAAAAATGAGATTCAGTTTCATTGATTGCAAAATGTTCAACATCTGTTCATATACCAATATAATCCTCCAAAAAAAGATATTTCGAATACTAATAGAATTGAGGGTTCCTTTCCTTTTTGATCAGGTGCCGTAATGTTTTATCCAGTTTCATTTTTGAATTTCAACATTCCAAATTTCTTCTTTTTTCTTCTCCTATGTACTCTGTTAATCAAGATTTATTTTTAACGCATTGGAAAAAAAATGCTATGTGCGACATTTTACGCAAACATGCGGGGACATACACTGTATTATAAATACAATGAAACAGTATTAGACGGTTTTTCAGTTTTCAAAATTAAAGATATTGCTTAAAATCAGTTTAAAATTTATTTAGATAGAACAAATCAAGCGTAAAAGTTTTCATTTGACCTCCGTGGCTCCTTGGTAGAAGTTTCGTCTTCTAAACCGGAGGTCGTGGGTTCGATTCCCGCCGGTGCCCTGGGTGATATTAGTTTCTCTTGTGCTGTAAATTTCTCTTGTGTGTGTCCGGAGGCAATTCGCTTCGTACGCAGTCCTCTATATGTGTGAAACTGCGTAGTTTCTGAATGAGTAAATAAATAAATAAAAGTTTTCGTTAATTATATTTACGTGCATACAAAATTGTTTATCGAAAAATAAAATTATCAAATTTCGTTTCGAATTCCCCGCGTTCCTCTACTATATAGTTGAAGTGAAGAACAATTCTTTTCTGCGTATGTTTATCATTCCTTGAAATTTAATATATTTTTTTTGCTGAGAAGTTCCAATCTGGAAAGTACCTAGGGGACGGAGTGGGGGGGGGGGACATGGCGTCAACTCCAAATTTGAAACTCTTACGGAATGCTTTGGAGGGCTATACCTCTTGACCTCTTCCGTTGGGACTAAGGGTTCCACCTCTCTTGGGGAAAGGGACTCCCGCGCCTCTCCTAATCATAATTGCGAAAAATTTGATTTGAACTAATCATAATCAAATTCAACTTTTTCTTTTTCATATTTCGCGTCAAAAAATTTCTCCCAATGGTTCATTCGGAACCAAATTGATTGCTCATTCTTCCCCGTGGACACTGTACTGCCGTGGTAAGATAAAACGCAGTATTTGCAGAAATAAGTATCTGAGATATTTGATGAAACGCGTTTTTGTATACCCCCAATAACCGTACTGAAATATTGGAATTTCACGTTTTTTTTCGTGGTTTAGTTTCAGCTGAAACCAAATAAGCAAGCGTGTACCACAAACAATAGATGACAAAAATGCGAAACAAAATGAAGAAATTGCAGGTACTGCGCTTTACCTTTCCACGGTAGTATAATTGATTTTTTAGTTTTTAATCTTCAAAACTGAATGAAATAGTTCAAATCAAAAAATATAATGTGGAAGAAATCAGGTGTCCTGGGTTCTTTCGGAAAAAATAGTTAGATCGCGTGGAAAATTAAATCAAAAATTAATTGGCGGAGGGGAACAGGTAGACGACAGACCGATTCGAGCATTCAAAAGTTTAAAAAAAAAAGCATACGGTACGAGAGCAACGTTCCTTGATTTGCAGTATTCTCAACCTGGGGTCCAAGAACAAATAGTGAAAGTTAATCGATATCATTTTTATTGTTGTAGTTACATTTCTTGATGGAAACTTTTGGGTTCACCTCATTTCACCTAATATTAATTATTGGTACAATATTATTTCTACCCTATGTGGCCCGCTTAGGGCTCCGGAGGCATTGAGAAAAGATGAAATAGAGGGAGTTCATTCGTGAAACAAAGATCCTAGGTCTAGTGATAGATTTTAAAGCAAAGCATTTGAAGAAATCAGGTTTCTATCCCTAGTTTTATGCAAAACATGTCAACCATTCGTCGTTGTTGAATGTTGAGTCTAATGACTTGGCGTCTCTGCGTCAGTTTTTATTAAACCATTGATGGGGCTTGCTCCCTCCATTTACTAATTCCTGCTCTAAGGTACTAAGGTTTTT
This sequence comes from Uloborus diversus, assembly GCF_026930045.1. Lineage (NCBI taxonomy): Eukaryota > Metazoa > Arthropoda > Arachnida > Araneae > Uloboridae > Uloborus > Uloborus diversus. Next base: position 116,778,041 of record NC_072740.1, read on the forward strand.
CTTTATTCGGCAAAGCTTGACTGGCGATTCAGCAAATTCGGAGACAAAATTGCAACATTACATAACAAACAACCCTATACTGATTGTAATCAGCTTTTCTGTGAACAAGGTAAATGCATACAAATGTGATATAAATACATTTTAAAAACTCAATTTTGTCATGAACATCCCCTTAAAATTGATAAAATGGGTGATAAACTTCTGAGCAAATTGAGAATTTTTGCTCTAACAAAAATGCAAGTTCAAGCACCCCTGGTTACGCTGTTTGTAAACGGTGTATTAAAACTTGATAAAGGCAAAATAATAAACTGATTGTTTTCTGCTTTTCTGTGAATAAAGTAAATGTATGCAAATGTGATGTAAGCTAATTTTAACAGCTTGTTATATTATTCGGAACTCAATTTTTCTCATGAACATCCCCTTAAAATGGATAAAATGAGTGATAAACTTCTAAGTTGGTTGATTGTAAAAATGCGTGTGTTGTTAGTTTTTAATATTGGTTTCGACGACAGATCTTTACTTCAATGCTAAAGACTTTAGTAATGTAACTTAAATGATCTCTCTTAAATTATGAATGTCTTTGGTGTCATTAGCGTGCTCTCCTTTCAGATTATTAGGATGGATATTGATTTTACAGAACAAATATAAGTTAAATATACTCAAGAGATCTATACGAAATACTTTGTATCATTTAGTAGGGCTTGAATAAAAGTAACCATAGCAACCAACGGAAAATAAATCTCATTGATTTGTCGAGAAATGCTAGAAGCTAAATTTAGATTTGATGATTGGATAACAATCTTATTGCTAAGATAAGTAAATAGTTTAGTACGAATGGATATTTAAGATGTAAGAAATCATTTCATTGTGTGGTTCAAATTGGGTTTTTAGCATAGTAAGACTTAAGCGAAGTTCCCTTCACAGTTTTCCGTTTTGTGAAAAAATGAAAAGCGAATTCCTAACTGATTTGTCATCATATTTTGTAAGACAAACGGTTTTATGCTGCAGTGATAGCCAAAATTGTAGAAATTTCGTTTTACCACTTGAAAAAAAGGTTTCACAGAGTGGTTTAGAACTTTCTAACTGCGGAAGTTTACTCTTAGTTTTCAAAGACATTAACTCAACCAACTTGCCTGTCAATTTAAAAACGTTAGTTTTACTTGATTTTTTTGCCTGTTCTATAAACTAATACAAGATTAACTTCAGCTCGATTATGAAAGATTTACAACAACTAACGTAAAAAAAATATCAATGATCTTATTTATACCAAATAGAATGTATAAATAATGAAAGACGATGCATTAGGTCCAAATGTACATTGCAAATTGAAGTATGCATTGCCAATTAATGTGTAATATAGATGTTGTTTTTCATCCAAATAATTGTAGAATACATTTAGCATTTCATAAGTTGCAAATCATATATACATTTTTCTTTTTTTGATAACGACTCATTCACGTCGAAGAATTAATTTTACTCTGCAAAATTGCATTGTAAAATTTTTAGGTTTCTTCAATTTGGGTCAAACAAATTTTATCCACTTGCCTGAGTTCCATACTGATCCATATAGGTCAACAGTATTCTTGAATCTGAAATGAGGTGTTTAGTATCGAAATCAGTTCAACCAAAAAAAAAAAAAAAAAACAGAGGTTGATTTTTTTTTGTCAAATCCAGCTCGACCGAAAAGAAAGAGGTCGATTTTCTAAAAAAAACTAGCTCAATTCTTTTTATTTATTTATTTATTTATTTATTTGTAAAGAGTTGGACAATACTGGTAATTAAAAAAATATGCACTTGAAAAAGTAACGAAAGAAAAGAACTTTTAGAACGCTTCTTTCTGTTCGGCAACTAGCTTATGTTCTTGGTTATGAGTCTTTTAGAATCATACGAGAGAAAAAAAAAAGTGCTGTGACTAACAGGTAAACTTGAGAACAACCAATCATTTTTATAAATGGTTTACTTTCCTTCTTCTTCACGCAGTATTTTATCTACAAAATGATTTTTTCCCCATTCGTATGATATTAAGGATGATATTAAGATCCAGGTTTGTCCATTTCTCTTCAAGTTCCACTTTATAAAATTAACACTGGAATCAACTGGGACAGCAAATTTTAATTCATATATATATATATATATATATATATATATATATATATATATTAGGGTGGTCCTTATTTTTGAAGTTGCAGATATTTTACGCGACGCCCCCTCAATTTGTTCCATTGCACAAATAAATGATCCTTGCAAAATTTAAAGTCAATCCATAAATATTAACACGTGCCCCTAGGGCCCCCTTCTTTGAGTTTCGAAGAAAAAATTGCGTATTTTTTCATTTTTATGTAAAAATATTCTAACGTTTTATATTTAAAGTAATTTTGAACCTCAATAGGTGCTGCTACTTCCAGACCGATCATTTTCTCACTTTCATTCTGTAAAATTTAACATGTTACAGAGAATAAAATGTACACCAATGGCCTTGGGTCAAGCGTACCGCTCTTCTGCGCTTGTTCCAACCAAGCGGCAGGGGAACGTTTCTTCCCATCAAGATGGACACAAGGGATTCTATAGTCCATTAATGAATGACCTAGGCCATTAATGAACAATCTTTGACAACAACAAATTGCCTCCTCCAGGTTTTGAGGGTGTTGAGTTACAAAATTCCCTGTGTATGTAATAGATGTGTCAAATAGAGTCGCAAGGTTTCAATGCTATAAATATAAGTTACTGCAATTATATTTTAATTCGCTGTTCTTTAGTTATAAACGTACCTAAATGCTTATGCAATTTTTAATTTTTAAAATATAAATTTCGAAAAATCCTAGATTACTGCTAACATAAAAATATACTGTATTTTCCATAGCTAAAATATAAATTTAAAATAATATCCAGATCGGAACAATGTAGAAATCTATACTTTAAATTAATTTATTTCTATTTCAATACATAGTCCTTTATTATCATCAAATTCTTGCGATTCACAAGATTTAGAAACCGAAATGGGTATCTATCCTAACCTGTTGAACTTTTGTTTTCTACAGCTGGTCTACCACTATGCAAAAAAACTTGAGAACTATTGATATCTGCTCGCCTTTCATCACCGTTAGACAAATGCCATATTAGGGTTAAATATGTTGTTCATTTATTTACAGCCTATGTAGATGCAGTAAATTTAAATCCAAATGACCTAGCGATCAATCTTACATTACTTGAGAGAGCAAAAGAAAATCTTCGAAAGGTAAAATTAAATTTCATGAATTTAAATTTAGATTTTTTAGTTATTCACTGGGATACAAAGCTACATCCAGATGTAACTGGAAAAAGAACGCCGACAGGATTACCGCGATAGCTTCAGGTCCTAATATTGAACAGCTACTTGGAATTCCTTAGATATTTCTTCAGTTGTATATGATATCTTAGGTGATAGCTCTTTATTGCTAACTGTTCCAGCTGTAGTGTTTGATACAACGACTTGCAATACCAACCGTATAAATTGTGCATGCAATTTTTTATAGCAAAAACTGAATGGTGATACATAACATTTGGGTTGCCATCATCATGCACTTGAAATCATACTGCAGAGTGTGTCCTTAAAGAAGTTCTTGCCTTTCTTAGTTCTAGATCAGATATTCAATTATTTAAGCGCTTAAAAATTTTGTGGAAAGATCTCCATCATTGTGAACTTATAACAATTCAATCAAGTATACATACCACTTAAATTCTAAAAGACGAAGTGGATGACATATTATTGTTCGTAAAAAGCGGAATTGAGAAAGATTACAGAGAATTTTCATAACTTGTAATAATATTTCCTGGTGAATTTCCTCCCACAGGGATATGTTTTCGGCAGTGTGGAGCTTATCTCTGAGCCACATGGGTGGCAAAAGGAACTTTTTTTTTGAAAATTTTTATATTTAGGAAACAATTTAAATTGACCTTACATCAAAAGAAAGCCCTTCAATGCTGTTTTACAAAGCTGTTTTACAATTAAATGCTGAATGAATATATGGTTTTTCGCAGCAACCCAATCGAGGCTCCATTAAATAATATAATATGTCTGAAAAACTAGCAGCGTACAAAATGAGGACAAACGTGCAGCAGAAGCAGTGATTTGAAAATTCATAAATTACTTATAGTATTTAGGGGAAAAACTAGTAGCTTTCTCCGTATTGGATGAAGGAATTAACTTTGAAAATAGGATAAGACTAGTCCAAAAAATGCTTGTGATAAGGAAAACGTGTCTGATGACTGTTTAACAAATTTCAGATAACAGTAGATGATTTATAATACTTTCTTAGTAAAGATGTTCCTCTTTATAGAATCGATAACGAGTCAATAAAATTGTTTGATAAGTTGCAAATAATAAAAGATTTTTTCCTATTTGATCCTAATTCACGGCAAAATGTTTAAACTATTTAAAGGGAAGAGAGATTGTTAAAATACTGAAAATTGTGAATGATACAATTGAAAGAGGAGCACAATATTAATCGAAGAATTTCACAACTAATTTATCAAATATGAGTCACAAAGCAATTTATTTTACAGACCGTCCAAGACTATCGGAAAAAATATACACTATCGAGATACATTGAGAAAAGCGTACGATTAAGGAAAGTTTCTAAAGCATTATTTCATTCTTATTCAACGTAAAATCTTTAGATGATATAAAGTAATTAAAAAGGTTAATTTTAGTGCTACCTCACTGTAAAAATATTTTGCAAACCTAGGAGAAACGATGTACTGGGTCTGAAGTAAAAACTCGGAGGATTTGTGAGAAAATTATTAAAAGTGTTAAAGTTCAACGGCCTAGGGGCACGTGTTATTATTGACCGATCGAGTTCAAATTTTGCACACGTTACTTTTTACTATAGTGTCACAAAACTAGGGGGCGTCACTTGTTGAATTCCGAATTTTTTTCCCCCATATAAATAAGGACCACCCTAATATATATATATATATATATATATATATATATAATTAATATTTAAAAATTTACTATCAAAATTTGAACCTGGAGGTACTCTGACTTATTTAGCTAAAGTTTCTATCTAAGTTTTTAATTATAGTTTTTTTTTTTTTTTAATCATAGAAGAAAAAGCGAGTCAACTAACCCCTAGGAAATTAAATCAGAAGCTACGATTGGACTATCTCTTTTCCTTTACTTATAAACTAGCTCTACCCAGCTAACTTATAAAACTGCATCAGCTAAACTGAACCGTCTATTTCAAAAACTTTTTGAACTCGAACTTTCTCGTTTTGAACTCTGAGAAATGAATCGCTCGCTTTAGTTGATTCTTCAATCGTAAGACGTATTTCGTTCCTTAGGACGATTCTTTCCTCGCTAAATCAGAAACTCATGCTCAAATATCATGATTTTTTGACGAAGAGTTTAAAGCATTTTTCCTGAAGCCATTTTGGCAAATACGACGAAAATTTGAACATTTGTTCCTGAGAGTGTGAGAAACCTTAAAAGCACACCCTGTAGAGAGCTGCATTTTATTTTGTAACCCCGATTAATTGGCCTTGAATTCCTGAATTTTGATAGGTCTGCGCTAAACGTCGAGGTCTACCTACAAAGAAAAAAATATTTCAATCGCACTTATACATTATTCTTTGCCACTTCACGTGTTCCTGAAACAATCAATTCAATTGAAAATCTGCTTGGTTTCAGCTCAAACTTCTTAACAATGCGCCGCGTGGTAAGAAGTCTATAATGTCTTAAACTTGTGCGAAGACATTTGGTCTGTGGTCTCTTTGTACGATCCGTTAAAAAAAAAGGTACGCTGGAGTGAAAGAAAGTTGAGTAATTGTTTGCGTTGCCAGGAAGTAGTTACTAGTGGATCCCTCAACCCCCCCCCCCCTAGCATAATAGTTTTGCTTTTGTTTCAGTTAATGATTCAGAACTCGTCAAAAGCGTAAGGTGCTGATTACCTTTTTACAAAAAAAAAAAGCAATCTTTTCCCATCTGTGCTTATTGATGATGACCGATAGTACTTACTGATGAAAATTGAAAATTTGATCATTCATCTTGAAGGTTCAATATATATATATATATATATATATATATATATATATATATATATATATATATATATATATATATATATATATATATATATATATATATATATATATATAGTGCGTGTGCAAAAGTTAAATTTATATAATATTTTGTTTTTTTCCTATCACTTTGAACTTAGAAAATTTCCTTGTATGTATTTCAAAAAATAGTTGAACTTAATGAACGTTTTCTGCTCAGTGAGTCTGGAAAAAAAATCATCTGCCGGACAAATTTTATAAATTAAAGAAAAATATGTAATAAAAACAGTAGCTGAAAATAAAAACTTCCTCTAAAAATGCAAAGCATTTTAAACACAGAACTCATAAATAAATATTCGTATTTATAACTGTTAATTATAAAAACAAACACTTAAAAACAACAAGCAATGTTATAGATTATTGCGTGTATGAGTTCTTAATTCTGGTCAAACATGTCTTATTTTTTCAATTTAAATGGAAATCATACATTGATTATTACTTTTATTGGACATGTTTGATCACAATGTACAATTTTACAATATATCTTCGCGAAAAATACATAATTATTAATCTTTCTGTTTCTATCCATAGGTGGCGCTGGCTTGCAAATTCCAGATTTTAAGTCAACACATGAAGATAAACAAATTCCATCTTCGACCAAAGCAGAGCTGAAATATACGAAATTATAAAGAAAATAACAATCAAAGATATCTTTAATCAACACACAACTAGCAAATATTTTGTGTCAGTTATCAAAAAATAAAAATATTTTTTATTCTATCTCAAACTGTCATAAAATTATTCATCTTAATCTATTTTTGACTCAAGAAAAATGATAGGTAATTATCCTTCGATGGAAAGAACTTCTATATAAATAGGCAAGTACTTGATTTGTAACTTTATATTGCATTGTGAAGATATTTACTGATATTTTTGTAGAGCAGTATATAGAATTTTATTAGCTTGTATGTATAGCTTGCAACGCAAAATCAGAAAATGTCACATTATAATGTCATTTATAATATGTATTTAGTATATCTATCTACTTTTTGTTTATTCCAAGCATATTTCTTCACATATTTTGAACCTAATTTTAGCGCAGTCTTGTATTGAAAAGTTCAGAAGATAGTAAATAAATCAGTTTCTAAACTCGAAAAATATTCATATTTTCAATTACTAGCACTTTTATAGTTTACTTTAGTTTTAAATTAAATGAACTGATTGATCTTATGGGTGATGTCATGTTTGAAAAACTGAAAGCAAAAAAGATAAAAAGGATAAGTATCCCTCTTCATAACTATTTGTGAGTAAGCATATCCATTAAATCTGTAAAAATTAACTGAAAAATGTTCAGATGCTGAGTTTCTGTAAGCTCCAGGGAAATTATGCCTCGGTCACAACAAACAAAAGTCTTTTAACTCAGGTGCAAAATAATAATAATAAGGTTCAGAGTATGCAACTGAAATCATAACAAAAGCATCTATTTTACTGTTACACTGAGTTTCAAATGATTGAAGTTAATATTTCCCATCTCATGTTTTAAACCTAACTTTATTGCATTCGTTTATGAAGAAGCTCAAAAAAATATGAAAACCATTATCCAAACTTGAAATGTATGCATGTTTTCAATTGCACTCGCTTTAATTGTTTACGCTATTTTGAAATTAAATGAGCTGTTTGATCTAATGGGTGATATGTGCAAAAAATAGAAAATAAAAAAGCCATAACCAAGGCTTGATTTCTAACAAAACAATAAAATAAAAAAGGAGGGGGGCAGGGGGCAGGAGCTCTATAGTTTTCAGAACTTACATTCATGAGCACATAGTGTTACATTTCATCAAATGTGTAAAAATTAACCGAAAAAGAGAGCTGAGCAAAAAGCTAAGCTCTAGTAAAATTGAGCCTTGGTCATGCACTAAAAAACAAATGTGGTATGTTCCCCCAAAATATGATGGTAGAGTACTTTTACCATATTGTAGCGCACTATACGCAAGTTTTGGTGTTTCCATGCGTATGTTGCAAAATATATAAAAAGTATACACCATTGTTTGTAGCCCATCAAACTAGCTCCATCTTTTGGTGCAACATCCACATATTTTTTTACAATGTAACCAACAAAGGTCTTGTAATTCACGTAAAAAAAAAAAAAAAAAAAAAAAAAAAATCTGCTTGCAACGAAAATTTTATCAAAAAGATCTATGTTGCTGTTACGGCTAGTTTAAAGCCGTAACAGCAACATAATATTCGTAGTACAGATTGTAATCATTAATAGATAAAATAGAGGAAGAAATTTGAATTCTGATTGAAAAACGATGTATCCTTGGTTTGAAAGATTCATTTGATTGATGTATTTTATCTTAAGTTTTATTATGAAAAATCTTTAATAACATAGACAGTCATTCCAGGTAACTTTGCACAATTTTTTTTTTTCATTTTAAACTTCCCCGCTCATATTTCAATCGTCTTTTTGTATTTGTTGGGAAGAAAAAATCCCAAAGCAGTGTGCAGTTATCCAAAATTAAGAAATAATTATTACTAAATACATTTAAAATGACTTAGTTTCCTGGTTCATAGTAATACAGTGAAACCTGTGTAAGTTGACCACTTGCGGTGCACTACTTTAGTGGTCAACTTAAACAGGTAGTCAACTTACAAGGGTAGTCAACTTCACAGGTTTTACTGTACTGCCATTTAGGGTCACTTTGTGCCCCGTCGGAAATGGGGTGCGAAATAAATTATTTCAATAAAAGTAGAGCAACTTTGAAGCGGAAAAATATGAAAAGTTGACACCTATTAGGCTGAAACGTAGGGACACCAGCAGCAGCTCCTTAAGTGGGTGATTTATCTCCTCATGGCACCCTTATATGGCATACTTTTGGAGGTGCCGCTAGTACGATAACGTTTTACCTTAAAAGGTGCCATATGCATATGCAACCAGTAGTTTTAAGTGTGACGTTAAGCTAGGAGTGGCTTTGGGATAAACGAGAAAGATTGAATTTTAAGTGCAATTTGTTTTTCTGTATTTGATATTTATATCTTGCGCTACGAAATCACTACAGTTTCTAAAACTCCAGCCACAAATTTGTTGTCCCTCCCCCAAACTTCCGTGCCCTGGACCCAAGCTCCATTCCTCCATGTCTTAATCTGGCCCTGCCTCTTGGGATCTTCTCAACATCACATGATTTGTATCGTTCATAATATTGAACAGAATACTATAATTTAGGAGGATAAACAAATATTAAAAAAAATAATCATAAGCAGTAAAGCTAAGCAGAGTTATTGGATAATGCAATTAGTTGTGTTCAATAGTCTAATGTAAAGAATATGAAACGCATTTCATAAACTTGCCAGGAAAATGCAACACTGGGCTTTCTGTTTTTTTTTTTTTTTTAATTATACTAAAATGCAGAAGTAGCGTAAAATTAACCGACATGGCTCAAATTACCCTAAATCACTCAAATGCTCTACGCCCACCATTTTTTGAACTATGGTCTGCTGTGCTCTACCATGATAATGCTAACAATTCAAGTTTGAAACTTATAAAAAAAAACTGAAGCGTTAATATTTTTTTGAAAAAGACTCGCCAATAAATATCAATTGTTCTTCTAGGCAATTTGGTAAATGTAGTATATTTTCTCAGATTCAAACATGAGCTACATGTTTTTTTTTGTATTCAAAATTTAAATTGTAATAATTGTTCAAAATGCTTTAACAGCAAAACATTTTGTGGTATTTTGTGCCAAAAGATGGTGCTAATTCTCTGGATACAGACGATATTGCATAATTTTGTTTTGGTGAAACATACGCAAATAAGTACCAAAAGTATCATATGTTTCACAAAAATATGACAAAATTAATGCAATATCCCTTGTAGCCAGGAAATTGGTATCATGACCCGGGCCCGAGCCTGAAGAGGGCCCAATATTGTTAAAACTAGGCGTGAAATATAGGAGTAAACATTATGGAGAAAGGGGGCCGGAAAAGTCATTTGTGACGGGGTTTTTTTTTGTATTAGTTCTCTTACCAGTTATGAAAATCTTTATTACTCTGAAGATACCTTTAAATATCTTTTTATTTCAATAATAATTTATAAATTAAAAATATACATGATACATAATTATAAAACTAAAATATGCTCGTTGTCGTTTATAGCAAAGTAGTAAATAGCGAATTTATGACCATAACGAAATAGCTTTAACTCCCCTTTACGCTGTAGTGTGTATTACTTAACTATTTTCAGACATTACAGCTACAACGAGATTTTTATTTCATTTGTTTATTTATTTAGTTATTAATATTTTTTGTCCCCTTCGATTTCGCTATCAACGGGCTTGACTATGATAATAATAATGAAGTGTGAAAATAAGCGACATTGAAATGAATGTCAAAAAAGAAGATTTCAATTCTTTGCAAAATGAGCATTTTATGTAAAAGCAAATGACACCATTAGAGTGAAACGTTGTAGCACCAGAAGCACCACTTAATAGTGCAATATGGCTCTATGGCACCCTTAAAGGTGCCATTTGGTTCCGTATTCCACCCTATGGTACCTCTAAAGGTACCATTTGGGTACCTATGGCACTCTTAATGGTGAAATAGGGAGCTAAACGGCACCATTTAGTGGGTTCCACTGGTGCTTTCACCTTAAAATGGGCCATATGCAACCCGCTGTTTTAGCGGTATAAGTAATGACACTTAAATTGAAGCGAGCATAAGCCGATTGTTTATGTGCATATAGTTATTGCTTCCGTAAGCTGGATTAAATGGGTACGTAACTGATTTCAAAACGACGACATTTTTAATTGCCTGTCCCTTCAATGACATGAGTAGCAAAAAAAAAAGGGTTACTGATTCGGAAATGACATACTTTTTGACATGGAATATTACTGATGAAGTCCATCTTTATTATGGACTGCTTGATTATGATTGTCAATCGATCAAAAAGTACCGAGGCTGATTAGAGAAGGATGCTTTGGCTCTCTTCTAAAAACGAATAGAATTTCTTCGTCTAAATTTTAAAAAAATCTTCGAATACTAATGTTTTCAATATCTTCATTTCAAATCTGTCGTTTTCAACAGCTGCTTTTGTAATTTCTGACGAATTTTGTGCTTAGTGTGGAGATTAGGTATAAATATTTAATTGATGCTTTTTCACATAAATATTGTATTTAATATCTTTTTGTACAGTACTTGTTGTTATCACGTTATACAAAGAGGATATGTAGTGACTTGAATTACTTTTTAGGGCCTAAATACTTCATAGATTAAATTACGTTAGATGAAAAACATGAAGTCTGACAAGAAAAATGATATAATTAACACATTATTCTTCTAATAGAACTAAATATTTCACCTTTTAAACGAAAGCAAATAGTTACGAAAATACCGGAAATACTTTTAGGTGAAATACATATTTCCATATCTTTTTCATTAAATAATATTTTTTATGATTCACAAACTTTTAGGAAACATTAGTGATACTTAGAGGAGGATTGTTGGGGAATTTGAGAAAGAGAAGAATGGGACAGCAAATAACGTGTGAATAATTATTTTTAGCTTGTCCAGCAGAGGTAACAGCTTTAGACTCTTGCTTGCTTAAAATTTTCTGAATGTACTCAACATGCAATATATACTTTTTCGTATTTTATTTTGGAAAAAATGCAGCTCTCCCACACTTCTTAACTGCCTCTTACTTAGACTTACTTATTTAGATATTTTCATTTCTCTTCTCATTACCACTTCAAAAAATATATTTTATTGGCTTAAAATATCCTCATGCAATCATTTTCTTTCAGTTTTTCTCACTTCTTGATTAAAAATGTACAGGAATATCAATAAACAAATGAATAAATTTTTCAATAAATTAAAAAAATAAACGAAATTTAAAAAAAGCAGGAGCAATGTACTTTACTTTTCTTAAAGATAATTTAATTTTCGTTCAATGAATATTTATTGAATGTTTAAAAAATATATTGTAATTACTATATTGTACTATTAAGTGGACTGCAAAATATACATACAATACGACTTACTTCCAATGTGGTTTTTAATGTTCAGTTCTTTTTCTATTAAAACTCAAGATATATTTATTGATCCAACGCTGCGAAAAGTTTGTCAGATGTACAAAAAATAAGAACAATATTCTCTTTGAAATTTATTGAAAACTAAAATCTTATGTTTTTTCTTCTAAGGAAGATTTAGCCTTTTACCAATATGTGGGGGAAAGGGTGGAAGGTCTTTTGTTAACTTCAAACTGAAGATAAATTCTTGGGTATGCTTCAAACATAAGTGGGATGCGAAACTTTGAAGAAGGAAATACAAACATTTAGAAAACTTCTTTTGGGGCCATAAATCACAAGGCCTTGTCAAATGCCCATATAACGTTATTTTTACCCAATCGCTTAATGGTTTCGTCTCAGACCAAAGTTTGAGCACATTTACAATATAAAAGAGTATACTAAAAGAAAAAAAATGTTTTCTTTTAATTCAAGTGACATTTTTTCGCATTTAGAGAAAAATATATTTCCTATTCTGTGTATTCTGAAGATCTGATGATGGCTTTCCATGAAGAATAGACTAATGTTTAGTTTTGCTGCAAGATTTATTTCAGAAAGCTAACAAAGTTAGGAACTTTAGTGTTATACGGCTGCATGAGTATTTCTTTCTTTTTGTTTTTTTTTCGTAGAGTTATTTAGTCTGTTTCACTCCGTCAACAACTTTTGATCATTTGTATCTTAATTTGAATAAGCCTTTTGAACCTAGTACTTAAACATTTTACACTTTTTAAAGCTTGCTTTTTATGCTTTTTGGGTATAGGATATCGTCGTAATTATTTTTATTTTTCTCTTCGTCAACAACAATTTCTCATTTGTATCCTAATTTGAATAAGCCATTTGAATCTAATACTATTTAAACATTTTACCCTTTTTTACGCATAAAAGGCAATTGCTTTTAGCAACAGAATATCTTAATAGTTATTTCTATGTTTCAATGTACCTCTGATTTCTATATTTGACATTAAAATTTATTTACATGCCTCCGTTTACAACTTTTAGTTATGATTATCACTTTTATTTTCTAAATTTTTTGCATCGACTTATATTCAATTATAGTCAGGCTTGCTTACATCTTTAAGATCAATTTGGATGCAAGGAATTTATTAAAAATTGTCAACAAATTATTTTTATTTGTTGCATTCTCCCGAGACCCAAGCCCTCATTTAGAGCCTAAATATGCTAGAACGTATCTCACGAATCTCATGAACTTCTCTTACCGAGAAAAAATGTTATTTACTTACTGTTTCTGGAATTTTCAAAATGTAATTGCATTATACTATAAAAGTAGTGTCCTTGTTTCATAAATTTCATGAAATGAGACAAGTACCTATCTAACATAATTGAGTCTTTGTGGCAGGATTCATAATCAAAGGTCATTAGTGGTATTTTGCAGGAAAATTCTTACTACCAAACGACACGACTTTTTGAGAGTCACGGATCTAGATGAAATTCTGGGTTTAGGTAAATTCCTACTAGATATGAACCCAGGTAAAGCGGTTTGAGTGCATAGGCCGTAGTTCGGCCGTAATGGGGGTCCAAAGTTGCTAGTTTAGATCCAGAAAAGCAATAGTTTTTCCTTTGAAATTCACCTTTTTTTACTCTTTTCTTGATATTGCATTGCAGTATTGCCTAACTGAATGCATTCACATTATCGAATGAATTTCACCGCACCTACGTTGTACTAACAAGATACGCGACAGATGTTTGGAAAGTAAATACTGTGCATAAGTTTCAAATTCCAAATAAAACGCTATTGCACTTCCGAAACCAAACAAGCAAATTTAGACCCTCCTTGAAGCCGAACTAGAGCCTATGCACCCAAACTATTTTACCTGGGCTCATATCTAGTATGAATTGACCTAAATCTAAAAGTTTATCCAGGTGACTCTCAAGCTTTTGCCGTCCGAACCGCACTAATATGCAGGATTCCGGAATTGCAATGGGGTTTTCATTGGAATTTGAAACTTAGGGAGAATATCTAACCTCTCAAGACATTTGGCACTTCTTGTCAGTATAACAAAGGGGAGGGGGTGTTTTATTCTTCTTGCTGTGAATGCATTTAAATGGCTCATACTGCAATGCAAATGCAAGAAAAGGGTAAAAAAATGTTCAATTTCAAAGGAAAAACCATTGCTTTTCTGGACTTAAATACAAAAATTTGGTCCCCCGTTGCAGCCAAACTAGGGCTTATGCAGTCAAACCGCTTTACCTGGGTTTATATCTAGTGCGAACTGTACTAAATCTATGATTTTGTCCAGATCTGTGACCCTCAAGGTCGTGACGTTTGGCAACTAGTTTGACGACCGCCTTTTTTGACGGAAAACTTTCTATGTATATATAAAAAAATGATTTAAGAACCGTAATTTTAAGTCTAGTTATCATTTTTTACTTGCTTTATATGTTATGGAGAGAACTTTGCTTAAGTTACTTAAATAATTTTTGAACTACGAATAAGTAGAACATTTTGGCAACTAAAGCAAAAAAAAAAAAGCTGGGTGATAATTATACCTAACTTATATATACTACACTGTTAAAAGTGAAGATTGCATATGGCACCTTTTAGTATGAAACGTTGTAGCACACCTTTAGAGTGCTATTTTGCTCCCTATGGCACCCCAATAGCACCCTTAAAGGTGTCATTTGGTTCTGTGCGGCACCCTATTACACCTTAGGGTGCCATCTGGCACCCTATGGTGCCCTTAAAGATGCCAATGGCTGCAAAATAGTACCATGAAAGAGATGCCTCTGGTGCTACAACGTTTCGCCCTAAAAAGGTGCCATATGCAAAATGCAGTTTTAAAAGCGTAATTTCGAACCCTGCAACAATTAGTGCGTTCGTTTAAATGGAATTCCCCGAAAGAAAAATGGACAAGGGTGATCACAAGTTTGAAGAAGCAGAGATAATCCATAAAATCTATTGCATGAAGTCGCGTTCGAAGTGGTAAATTCAAGCCAAGATGGTAAATTAACTCAGCGTAATTGAATTTTAGCTAACCCTTTTTAAGCCGTTACGGACATTTAATCTTCATATTTCTATTTAAGCCACAAGGTCACGCCTAAACTTGCATTTCTGCTATGAATGCACGCAATGTGCAAAATTGTTATGGATGATGTTAACCTTCTTACTGTCCTATATTAGAAAACATCTAAATTGATTGATGAATGTTGTTGAAGAACATTATTTATGAATCTCTCGTTAAAGCTTTTGTTCATGTTGCTGAATCTTGCAACGGAATGCGTTCAAAAATTTCCATGCGACAACGTCATTAGTTTCTAACCTTTTCTTCTTTTTTTTTTTTTCCTTTTCGCTTTTCATTAAAATACTGAAATTCGTACGCTCAGCAATGTATGTTGGTAATCGATAATTTTCTCGCTTCTTTTCGCACTAAGCCCTTCAAATAAATTTGGATTAATGGTTGTTGAAAAAAGTCTGGACAACTATTGGTTTGCGGGGAAACTGTTGTTGGATAATGGTGCAATTTCGAGCAACAGCAAAACACACACAAAAAACAAAAAAGGAAAAAAAAAAACAGTGAGGGGAACAGAGATTTACTTTTTGCCGAAGTAGGAAATGGTATAATAACACAAAACAAATAAAAGGATACTTATGAATGATTTATGGAATCCAAAACATGTTTAATTAGTTATTAGATTTTTATTAATTTGTAAACATTTTTTGACTAATTTCTTCTCTGATGCAATTGTTGATGAAATTTCTTGATATAATGCTTAGATATCGTTGGATAAAACGCTTAATTGTTCATGGCCCTTGAATTATATTGTAATTTATTGGCTGCATCATTTCATGCATTAGTTCAACTGAAATATTTATAATTCTTTCGCTATAACACTTGTTTAAATAAGTATCTATTCAGATGGAGCTGAAATCATGCTCATGCGTTTATTTTAAAAAACATTAATTTATAATTTAACATAGGCCACACTTTATTCAGCTGGGATCGTGCTCTTTCGTTTATTTTAAAAAACATAAATTTATAATTCAAGCTAGGCCATCGTTATGTGGTTTGCCTATTGCCTATACTTCTTTTAAAATTGTTGGAACAGAATTTGGAAACTAAAATGCACTCTAAAGAAAGCTGTGAGAATTGAATGATGTTTATTCTGGAAATACTGTTAAATTGAGGGGGGGACTAAGAACTTTTCTAGAGTGTATTCTAAACCATCTAACCTTCTGAACCTAGAGGTATGTAATCAGTATTAGCATTTTAACAACTTCAACTCACAAAAAAAAAAAAAAAAAAAAGTCGTTAGCTATAATGTTAAATTTTTGGTATGATGCTGAATCTATTTTTCGTGAAATACTTAACGAATTTTGCATTATATTGCACATGGTCAGTCTTTATTTTGCATAAAATATAATTTAACTTTCATTTACAATTTAGAGATAGCATTTCAGGCGCAGAGTAAAACCGCATAGCTAACTCAACTTCCAAAACTAACTCTAGTTCTCAAATTAAATTACCGTATATGTTTTAATTTACCATATTTGGGTGTATGCATTAAAATACAGTAAAAATCACAAATTTAAGGGAATTTTTCATAATCAATGAAATGTTCAAGAAAAATAACAAGTAATAGTTTTTCAGGTTTTACTGTAAGCAGTGGCGCAGCGAAGGAGGGGTTTTGGGGGTTAAAACACCCCCCAGAGGCATTGGTTTACATAAATGTGTATTGTAATACATACGCATACAGTTTAACCATTTATTTTTTCATTTATTATTTTATTTAAACCCTACCAATCACCACCGTACCAACCCCGGTGAGGGTTTAACCGGATGTGGTGACTGGGGGGAACAGAACAGTTCACGAGCGACACTCGCTGGAATAATTTTGATATTTACAGAAAACAATATAAAATCATAAACAGTAAAAAGAACAAAATATACAAGTGAAGAAGCTAAATAAGACTGGGATGGCTGGTAAATACAATGTAAAAGGCAATTTTGAAAGTTTTTAGACTGGATATTTAAAGTCACCTGCTTGAGATATGAGTAGCGACATTATTTTATGGACATTCTTGCGTGTAACTGGATGAGATAGAATATGTGCAATATTTTTGGAAAAAGAAAAGTTGTAATTGTAAGTGCAATGGGAAGAGCTGGTTAGAGGACAGTTGAATATGTAATGTTCAAGAGTTTTAGGTTGAACAGTTTAACCACATGAAAGGATTGTTTTGATCAAGAAAACCCACTCCAGAAAGTACTTTTGATCAAGAAACCCCACTTATGAAATTATTTTTGATCAAGAAACCCAACTTAAGAAATTATTTTTTATCAAGAAATCCAACTCCAGAAAGTATTTTTGATCAAGAAACCCCACTTAAGAATTTATTTTTGATCAAGAAACTCTACTCCAGAAAGTATTTTTGATCAAGAAACCCAACTTAAGAAATTATTTTTGATCAAGAAACCCCACTCCAGAAAGTATTTTTGATCAAAAAACACCCCCCGAAAGGTTTTTCTGGCTGCGCCAGTGACTGTAAGGCATGGTCCTTTGACCAGTCGCATAAGTGAAGTTATATTTTGAAACGACCTCAGTGTAAAATAACAGTTCAGAACAAAATTTCCAAGAGCATAATTGCAGGTATCTATATCTTTACACTATCTTCAGAAAAATCTAGAAACTTGATCGGATGTTCTTCTAACAGAATGTTTGAAGTACTGCTTGATATATATAAAAATTATAAACACTAGCTGTGTTGCTTGGCTTTGCATGGTCTACCTCAATGATTAAAGTTGGGTCAAGAGTTCAAAAACCTGGCGTAAATAAAAGGTAAAAATTAGTGTGCAATTTTTCCATCAGTGCAGAAGACAATTTTATGATTCGAAATTTAAATTGAGCCGTCTTTGGATTTATTTAAAATTCCAAAAACTGGTCATTGTTGTAAATTGCACTATTGTGCTTCCAGTAAAGTTCAGGAGAAGTTTTATGGAAATTCATGACTAGTTTTCCTGTCATAAACATAGATTGAACGTAAAGGTTTAGATTAATGTTTTGCATATATGATTTTAAATGGATTTTGCTTGCAACAATTAGCTAACTGTAAGAGATTACGTTTTAAAATAATATATTTATTTATACAGAAGCTAAACAGTTTCATATACATTTGCCTCCAGACACACACAGGAAAGGTTTACAACATAAGGGAAAGAAATAACACCCAGGGCACCGGCGGGAATCGAGCCCATAACCTTCAGCTTAAAAGACAAATCTTCTACCACATAGCCACGGAGGCTCCCTGTCTATGACTAGAAGATTTGTTGTTAGTTCGATAGTTTTGCTGCTCGTTGCCAAATGCCAGAATAAAAGCACTTAACTCGTATTCATAAACAGAAGAGACACAGTCTAAATCTCTCATCATATTCTGTAGCGCAATTGATCCTAAAGTAAAGTTATATCCCTGGTGTCTTCGCAAATGTTCTGTGCCTGAAGTACAAAGATGTGAAAGAAAATACGTCTATGTTGGGCCTCGATGGCGGCGCATGGGGCGGGAAGTCAATCTCATAATCTGTATGTCTACGTTAATCTCTAATTATGTTTATCAACGAATCGATTTGTAGTGATAAATACTGATTCTAAAACTTCTTCTGAAAGAAGAAATACTGGATTTTCAATTGAACTATGAACCTTGTCTGAAAAAGTAAGTGTTTACACATTACATTTCAATTACAACCTTATTGTCTAGTAGTTGAATAGTTCTGAGCAGAGCTTCATTTCTTGCGGAAGAAACATGGCAGCCCTCTACTGCAGTGCTAAGCACAAAAGTCGTATCTACACTTTTAGTCAAAATTGAGTTCTTGTCATGAGATGGTTCTTTATAACATGCTTTACCTATAGTCAAAGTTTTATTGTCATTTGTGTGAACGGGAAATATATTTTTTAAATTCTAAAAAAGTGAAATCTGAATCATGTATATGGAGACATAAAACTTTCAATAGTAGTTTCTCAGTTTGAGCTCAGCTGCAATTACGACTTTTGCGCTTAGCACGGCAGTATAGGGTTTGAACTTATTTTAATGCAAAAATAGTCAAAACCCCATATAATATACAAATGTGCATATAAATTGCAGAGAAGTGCAAAAGTTGAGTTCCCATGCAAATTAATCTCCGATTCTGAACAGAGATCATTATGTATAGATATCATTTTTAGATATCGTTTTTTATTCCCGTTTCAAACAATAATATTGTACTTTGAACATACAGCAGAAAATTTTAGAGGTAATTTTGAAAGTTAAGATTGTTCGTAAATATTGCTAAAGTGTGTTTATTCGAGCTTTAAGCTTATGTTTTAGTTGCCCGCAGATCTAGAAACGATTCGTCAATTAGTGTTAATAGAGCTGAAAATTCAAGTAACTAGCATTGAGAGTCTGCAATTTTTTAGTGAGCATTAATGAAATTTTTGATTTAAAGTCATGTACTTACATGAAGAGTAAAATTTTCGTACAGTGTTGAAACTGAGTTTCATACGGCACCTTTTAGGGTGAAACATTTTAGCAGCAACGGCACCCCCTTAAGGATACGTTTGCTTTATGGTAACTTTTCACCCTAAAATGAGCCGTGTGCAACCTGCAGTTTTAATAGCATGTTCTTGAGTAATGTTCACACATATCCTACTGAAATTTTTAACATTTTTTTTTCTGTCGGTCTTATGATACTTCTTTCCCTTGTATCCTTCAAAAATATTTCACATTAGATGTCATGTTTTGCATTATTTGTATGAAGTCTTGTAAAACTCAAATAATCAGAACGAAAAATAGCTCTTCTGCTGAATTCAGTCAATCTTTAATTTCGTTCAATAAAAATATGATATCAGAAGTTTAAAATCCATTGCATATTGAAATTGCAAGAACAGTTTGACATAGAAATTTTCTCAAAACAAGACCCATAGGTACGTTAATGCTAATAAAAGGCACCCAATCATATCGATTCCAATCCGTAAAAGTTGGTATTTTTTACTAAATCCGCCATCAATTGCAGCAATCCCTGGTTACGTAATGCAATTCGAGTTCAAGTTTTCAACCTCAATCATGTTTACTAGTCTTTTCTCATCATTTCGCCTCTGTTGCGTGGTTTTAATTTAGTTACAGATTGTTTCATGCCTCTCCAACTAAATTTTTAAAGACTTTGTGTCTGTGTTCCTTATTTATACTCTCTCTCTTCCTTCGTATTCTTAGAACATATTTGACAGGTGGCTAATACCTGCAGTATTTATATGAAATTTCAATTGTAGCATAGTTGAATTCTTCAATTAAATTGAATGAATCTTGAACTTGCGAGATCAATAAAAAGGTTACTTCTAAAGATTAAATACAATGCATGTCGATATCTATCCCATTAGAATCCTTGCATTTGAACCAAATCACCTATATTCCAGCAAATTCCTGGCTACGAAATGCAATTCGAATTTTCAAGATTAATCCTCAATCCATGCTTTATACTTTTCTTCACATTTCGCCTCCGGACATCAGGAGGGATTAATCTAGCTTCAGATTATTTTATACCTTTTCTACTGAATCTTTTAAAACTTTTTTAACTCACCGTTTTCTCCAAAAATATTTGGAATTTTCAAATCAGCAAAAATATTACCACAGTAGTTTAAAATCCATCGCATATTGAAATTGAGAAAACAATTTCACACGTTTCACAAAGTAAAATTTATAGAAACGTTAATTTTTACAGAACGCCTCCAATCTTATCGGTACCGATTTGTTTCAGTCCTTGAATTTGGACCAAATCCTAAACATTTCAGCAAGCCATGGCTGTACGAAATGCAAATCGAGTTAGTTTTCAAAGTTCCTTTACGTTATGCCTAAGGGAGGTTTTAATTTGGCCACAGTTTGATTTATATCTATTCTATTTAAAATTTTTAAGGACTTGTTTTTTTCTTTCTTCTTTTCTTGGTGGAGGAAGGGGGGGGGGGTAATTGATTGATACACTTTTCTCATTTGTATTCCTTTGACACATAGATCATGTTGTGTATTATCTATATGACATTTAAAAACTCATGTTACGGTGATGAAATTGAGTTCTTCGGTTGAATTAAGTTAATCTTGAATTGAAGAGTCCAACAAAAGATTATCTCAGAAATTTAAAATCCATTGCATATGACATTTTATTTTTCTCAAAACAATATTCATAGGCACGTTAATTTTAATAAAATGCCACCAATCTTATCAATACCGATCCGTTAAAGTCCTTGCATTTGGACCAAATCCTCCACATTCCAGCAAACCCTGGCTATATACGAAATGCAATTCGAGTTTAAGTTTTCAAGACATTAATCCCCAATCATGCTTTATAAGCATATTTTTCTCCGCATTTCGCCTCTGTAGGGTGGTTTTAATTTAGCCTCAGGATTTTCCGAGTGATTAGATTAGAGGCTTAACGATGCTTTGATTCCACCATTTGCGCCAGTGTGCTCCAGCGATTCTTAAGGGGGGATAGCGTTGCTGGAATCATTAGGAAGGCATTGGGAGTCTGCGTTGTTTCGTCCGCTTAAGGTGTGGATGCAAAGGGGTTATTAGGGGTAAGGGAGGAGTTGTGTCGAGTGTTGCTTGATCAGAAATTATACGCTTGCTTGGGCTCTAGGCCTGCGTGCGTGAAATTCGGAATGTAAAATTTACATAGACGTGCCGGTGCGAAGAATTTTCGCCCAAACTGCATGTTGAACTTTGAAGAAACTTTTTGCGGGACTAAATTTAGGATGAAGTAATTTCTAGAGCGTATAGGAACTCGATTTCTATTATGATCTTCGATCTCGCTTATAATATGCTACTTTTAGCAATAGAGTTTGGTCGAAAATATGCTGCTTTTATGTTTCTGAAAGAACTAAATATCATGCCGTTGTAAAATTCATTATCTTACATAAGTTAAAAATTTTGGGGTGTTTTCAGCTACTATTTTATTGGAAAAGCCTTGCAATTGTTTATCCAGTAGACCCTCTCAATAAGGGACACTAAGAGGACCGAACAATTTGTCCCTTATACAGATTTAGTTTAGGTCTTCGGAGGTATTTTAGTTTATGCATGCTGTATAAACCCAGTATAATTTCATAATAAACATAAAATATTAACATTTAAGATTAATTATTGAAAATAAAATTCAGAATTATTCAAACTTGAAAATATATATATTTTAAAAATGTATCAAAAATTTTGTAGTATGTAAATTTTGTAACTGATTTTTATTAATTATAATTTTGATTACATGGACTTGCAAATTACAGCAGTTTGTCGGATGTCTTTTCATCCATAAGCTCATTATTTTTAGCATTGAAAAAGGCGTTCCCTGTAACGCCAAAACACGTGTCTGCTGTAATTTGCAAATTTTGCTTCTTCATACGTTGTTTTGTCTTCTTTACTGTTCAGCACAAAGGTATTTATTTATCTTACATGGATTTGTTTGATGTCACGTAATTTACAATGTGAAAAACAGTGTGATCATATTTCAAGTTTTCAATACAAAGCTTGTCATGGGCGGCACACTATCTCTTAGGGTTTAGCCAATTTTAAAAAATTGATGAGAGGGGAAAAGGCATGAATGTTGGTCTTAGCAAGAGTTTTAGAATACTTATTTGTTTATTTGCCTGTTAATTTCAAGACAGACTTTTACCAGTTAGTTTTTGGACAAAAAGGGCACCTTGAATTCTAATAATTTTGATATTACTAATGCATTTTATACATAATTTTTGTGTAAATTTTATCTGTGACTGTCCCTTAAAGAGAAGCAAATGCATGGAGGTCCCGATTCAAAGGGACTGGGGCCAGAAAAAGTGTCTCTTAAATAGAGGTGTCCCTTATTCAGAGTTGTCCCTTAAGGGAGGTACTACTGTACATACTGCTCAGGGCAGGTGTAACCCAAAATAAGGGGGTTAGGTATATTCAGTACTTGTCAACTCGAGCAGTACTCAAATGCTGTGGTTGGGAGGATTGGGGGGGGGGGGGGTTGAGGTCAACCTCGCAAGACCTCTGGGTTTTAACCAGCGCTTCGGAGTCGGAGTCGGATTGATTTTTGGGTAAAGGAGTCGGAGTCGTTAGAAAACATGCCGACTCCGGGTTTCTTTTTTACTTTCATTTTCACTGACTCTCCTTGCATTTTTTAAAAACTGACTACCAATTGGTTCGATTATATGTATAAAAAACTACTAATGAGAAAATAACTGCGATTATGGAAATCAGCTAGCTTGAGTGCGTACCGAACTTTCTGTAGCCGTCCCCTAGTTTGCTTGCCTTTTAACTTAACAAATAGCAACTGTCAGCAAACGGTTTTGTTGCCTAACAGTTTCAAGTAATCACTTTCAAATAAAAGTAGAAATATAGTGTTTTGTTCAATCTCAGTCATAAAATATAGTTAAAGAAAAGAAACAATTTAGTAAGTCGAGGCTCGTAGCTCGGTGGAAACTTTTGAGAGTGTTCGGCAAATTCAAATAAGTTCTGGCGTGAAAGCACGAATCTAAAAGATCCGTTGAAATAATCTAGTGTTTTTTTTTTTTTTTTTTTTTTTTTTTTTTTTACTATTAAGACCATTTCTATATGCTTAATTCTCCCTAAAAAGTATGGAACAAAATAAGTGTAAGTGATTTCTTGTTTTACAACACTCAATAATTGCAGTTAATCTTAAAATCTTCATATTAGGTTAATTTTAAAGCAGACTATAAAATTTAAATTAAAAATTTAGCAAAAAAGAAATATAGTAAAAGCTATTCGTACAAATTTGTATACCGCCGCATTTTGTGTAAAATTTGCTCCTGTCGTATATGTGCCTTACTTTCGTTGAAATTTTATTAGTGAAATATAATTAAAAATATATGCGGGAAAATTTTCAGAATTAAAGTATTTATATTTGTTACAAACTCTGAAATTAACTTTGGGTGTCACCTACCAGATGGGTGTCACCAGGGGCAAACCACCCCCTCTCAATAACTTTGACTTAGAAAAAAAGCTTTTTTTCTTTCAAGTTGCGACTTTCAAAAATTTAAAGCATACGATTTTATCAATATGTATTTCTTAAACATTAAAAGGGGGCAAATTACAAGTAATCCTGTTAAATTATTACAATAAAATACAAAATTCGAAATTTTCATGAAAAGGAATAAATATTTCAATCTCTGTTTGTGGTTTTTCCCCCTTCCTGAAGGGGGAGAGGGAATTGAAAAAATACAATTTAAAAAAAAAAAAAAAGGAATCGGGCGTTTCAAAATCCAGGAGTCGGGGTCGGAGTCGGTCATTTTCCTTCCGACTCCGCAGCCCTGGCTTTAACACATAATGCCAACCCTAATGCGGAAATTTTGGTCAGTTTTTCAATTTATAAGTTATTTTGTTTAGTCCGTTCTTTCATTAATAACCTGGATCCCCTATTAATCAGGATGAAAGAGGATTTACTGTACATATAAAGACTTATAATCACCTAATCGCCTTAGAAGGTACATTATGGCTGCTATACAATCTCAGAAGTTCATCTTCAAATTTCACGACATTTTCATTTTCGTAGCATTTCACGAAATGCATTCGCGAAAAATGCTGCGACCTCCGACTAAAGTTATCGTCACATTGAGTAGGAAATTTCGTGAGATTTGAGCATGAAAGGAACAAGGATTATTTTCAGCGATGAAAGAATCGTCGTAAATGACGAAATTTATTTGACGATTGAAAAATCATCGAAAGTGAGGAATGCCTTCCAAAAAGTTATTACTAATAAATTAGTTATGTTTATAAAGGTTTCAGGATAAAAACTCTATAATTACTTTCTAGAGCAGCGGTACTGGATTTTTTTCTGTGGAGCGGAAACTTACAGCATTTGATATAACTTTATGTGTTGAACTATATAATTGTTGCAGATTCTCGCAAGTATGCTAAATTAATTTTAGCTGCCAGTGTGAAGGTAATCTCAGCTTCAACAAGAGAACATCTGCCTCCAGCTCAGTTATCACTATTCCAGATTGATTTGCCTAAACCAAAGGCAAAAACTGCAGTCTCTGGATGTCGTAACTGGACTGTCGGTGTTCGGTTGTGACTGAAAGCGTGTTTTTAATAAGTGCATATTTAACAGAAATATTTTCGTTACAATGTTAGGGAGTATTCTTTCGATATCTGCATCAGTTATAAAATGAAGCCTCTACCCATAATAAAAATTTTACAAGAGCACTTGTCTATGTTTCAGAAAACATTCCATATCTTTTTCTATAATCTTTCATTGAAACATAACTAATTCTAAAGGGATTGAATCGTTTTTTTTTTTTTTTTGGAATCTTAACGATGCTAACTCAAAATGATTAATTTGAACGTAACTAATACATAGAGAGAATTAATAACATAATTGTATTTTGGAAGGTTAACTCGATTTTATTTTCTTGAATTTATTAAAATAAATTCACTAGCTTGAATAACTTTCTAGCACGACATTTTAAAATAATTATGTAGTCATTACGCACAAAAAAATCTTCGCTACTTAAAAGGAAGATTAATACTAAGATTCTATGAACCCAATATGAATACAAATATCCTCGAAAATATAATATGGGTTATCTTTAAATTATATACTTGTTTATAATTTCAAGAAGAGCCTTATATATTTCAAAAAGATTAAATAATTGCTTGTCCATTACTCCAGTTTTTGGTAACTTAATCAATGTCACCACCTTGAAATTGCCTCAACTGATTACATGCTTGGAAAAGTTTTATCATTCAAATCATTTTTATTAAAATTATTTAAATTTATTTATAAGGATTGATTCAGTGATCTAAAGTGTCAGCGCGCGTGAGTTTGAATCTCAATTTTCCATGCAAGGTGATTTCAAATGAAGATTGCTAGCCAGTTGTCATCACGAACACTAATCCCTATACGCGAAGAAAAGTAAAAGAAACGTAGAGATGTAAAAACATGATTTAAATTTTCGACGACTGAGAGATGTGTTGGTCTGTTATCAGCAAAGAAACGTTGTTCGTTGATAATAAGCCTTATTATGCTAAATTAAGCATTTTGAGTAAGGTCATGCATAATGGGGGTTATATTGTTAGGCGGTAATGGAGTATATTATTACAGGTTGTTTTGGTGCATCAAATACTGATGCTGCGTAAAACCTAAATGAAAAATTTATCTTGCGCATGATGGATGATTTATTTCTGAAAATAGTGAATATATAAAAATAAATCTTGCTTGGTAAAATTTAAATGCGCATTTCTTCGCCCAATACATTTCTGTGTTTTTCTAACACCAACACTACTGATTGTTCAATAAATTCACAGAAACATAAAACGAAGTTTGACTAATTTGAGTTTTCAATTACTACGTATCTGTATTAAATTCTGCCATTCGAATTGGTTACACAAAACCTTAGAAATGGCGGTTAAATTAAAGATCTTAAAACAATTTAAAAACCAATCTGTTCCGTTTTGCTTAAAAATTTTGCCTTAAATTATAAAAGTTGACTGTACTTTCAGTTCTAAACACTCAACTTGAATGACGTTTCAAAACCTGTCAAGAAAAAATATTTGTAGCAACTAACAAGTACAAAAGATAATAACGAAATTTACAACAAAAACTAGATTTAGTATGTACGCAAAATTTTTCGACATAAAGCAGCAAAACACAATCCAGATTAAATATTCTATGAGAGTTCCTTTTTCGTTCCTTCTCTTTGTCTTCTTTTTTGCGAACAGCTCAAGAGGAATGCAATTGTCACGATGGGACAATTTCATTGTATTTTGACTTTTTTCCCCCTAATGTTTGTTATCGTTTCAGTGTTCTATGTTATCGTGGTTTTTCCCCATGCCATGTACTCACAATTAAAAAAAAAAAATGTCCCAAAATATAAGTTCTCTGAGAAAAGGCTTTTTTTTTTCAGTTAATAGTTTTCCATAGCTTGCTATTAATGAATAGTAAACATTTACATACAAAAATGCTGAAAATGCTAAGTACCCAAAAAGTATTGGTAACGTTAACTAATTCCTTAATGGAGGCATTTAACTATGCGGTCAGCAGCAAAAATATTGACAATCGTGACTTGAGATTCTATTTGCTGACACATTTAAATATCCTTCCTTACCTTTATAGAAATTCTTTGGATTTTGCTCAAATACAGTAGACTATTTAACGATAAAGGTTAAGTAAAACACAGTGCTAAGTCACACAATACCATTCAACACATTTTTTCTGGTTCTTGCAAGGACGTAATTAAATCTTTTGTTTTCGTTTTAGGCCAACATTTCAGTGTTTATCCATCCTCTCTCTCTAAAAAAACAAAATAAAATGAATAAAACTCTTGTCAATGACAAATATTTTAAAGCTCATTCAATGATTTCCCTAATCTTAATAAAACATAATTATTCTCTTCGAAAGGTTAAACTAATAATTTTACTGAATTAATGCAAAATTTGTTGTTTTATCCCATGAGTGCAACACATAATTACAAAATTAATTTCGTTAGTCAAATTTGCCTGGTTATACGAATTTCTGTAGGTTCCCATTTCTTGAAGAATATTCTAGAATTATCATGCAAAAAATGCTTTTAATGAAAGAAAAAAAAATAACTGTTCAATGCAATGGAAATAACGATTACTGTTAAATTTTTCTTCAACTTGTTTGCAGAAAAAATAGGAATAGGTAAAAGATTAATCCACTAAACTTTCAAAATAACGTAGTCATTTTTAATTCCAACTTTTGTTTCGAACTTTTAGCGATCTTTAAATCTTTATCTTTTCCATTAAGCAGCAACGCTATAATAAATCAGTCTAGAGCGTAGAAACTTTCCATACAACAAAATAGATTACTTGGCAGTGGTTAGAGTAGTTAATGCATTAATTTAAGAGCTAATTTTGGGAAGAAAGATTCATCGAATAAAAGGGGAGGTACTGGATCCCCTTTTCAACCCCTATCACAACAGCAGTTCACTGAAGTTCACTGCAAATGAGATAATTTTACTATAACAAAAAATTAATCTGTCTCAAAACTTTGTTTTACTATTTTAGATTACAAGGAACGCATATCTGAACTGTTGCTATTTTGTAGTCTGCTTTTAAAGATAATTTTTATAAACCGAAGCAACAGCTATTAAAAAAATCCCCTAGTTTTGTTTAATAGTTTTCCATGATTTTTCTTCTTTGTTTAACTGAATAATGTAGTAATCACAACTGCTGGTGGTATTTTTCACTACTGCTCCTATGGTAACATTGGATGACATTGCGAACTGATCATTTAATTTTGCAGCAGTACCTGCATTTTACAGCAATGATACTTTGTGAACTTTTTTTCCCCCTTACTCATTAGATTTCGTAAATAGATGAGGAAAACTCCTTTTCTTCGTCTTTTAGGATTACTAACCTCAATTATTGCAATGTTTTTGCTCAGTCATCAGAAATTTCCATTTAGTTTTTTTTTTTCGTCATAGTAATTTACTTATTGGGATTTTTGTCTCGTCATTTGACTTTTTCCTTAAACATTTTACCTTAGTCATAAGCTTTCCCCTTTAAATAATTGATTTTTTCATTGGTCTTTATATATATTTATTATTTTTCCTCTTTTGTCAATGTGATTTGGTCTTGATGACCAAGCCAAACGTACATATGAATCACTTTTGTTCAAAGGGCGTAAGTCAACACTGATCATAAGTTGACTTACGCTCTTTCAACGAACGGATTTATATGATTTTTGACTGTCATCAAAGTTTTTGCTTCGGTTAAAAGCATTTGTGACTCAAAAACCAAGTAACCAAAATTTTTGACCCCCCGTCTTTAAGTATTTTATCTCGGTTATTGTAGTTCTTTACTCAGCAACTATATATATAAGGTTTTGCCTTAAGCATTAGAATTTGTCCTTTAGTTCTTACAGTTTAAGCCATGAGAATATAAAACGTAGTATCTGAATTTTTTTTCATTTTTAATTGTTTTGCACTTTTATCATCTAATTTACTTTAATTTTGCTGTCAAGTTTGCTTATTTGTTTCCCCCCCCCCCCCGAATATAAAGCAGCAGAACAAACGTCAAGCTCCAGTATTTCCCTATTGATACTATAGAATCCGAAACTCGTTTTATCTCAAAATCTCAATTCTTCAGATACTGCACTTTACCTTTTCACGGCAGAAATCATCTTATATTCTTTTGTAAAACTGAACTTTAAACGCTTAACGAAATGTTTAGGTAATGTATATTTTCTCTTCTTCTCCATTTTAATCATAACTGCAAGTGAAAATTAAAGACACAACAGGTGCAATTCTCAGGATATTCGAGGCACAAAAGTACGAGAAAATAAAGAAAACGTACAAACGTGCGGCAATTGAAATCAAATTGTAACTTCGATGTAACGATTGTCAAGTGTTTGGAAAAAGTTATCGTTAAGTCATTCGATGCAGTTCAATCCGAACCAGTGAAATGTATCATTATATTGGGAGAATCGTTAAATCGAGTGTCGTTAAATCGAAGTTATTCTGTATCTCATTTTATAAACTCCTTTAGTTGTGAAATTAAATGAAAAAAAGAGAGAGAAAAAACCTTTAACGTATTTTTAAGACATTTTAGATAAAAGGCTTCAATATTTTTTGCGATTTAGCGATAACTTTTTCACACTTTGATTCCGATAGCCCTAGCTTTAGTAAAAGAAACGCTTTTGGGTGGTTGTTTCGCAATGTCGGGTGGAATATGGTAAAAAATTAGTTTTAAACAGCAATAAGATCCTTTTATCATTAAGAAAATAGGTCATCGTAACCGGGCTATTATTACGTTTGAGAGATGGCCAAAATATTGGAAAACGGAATTGCCCTAACCAAAGGATCTCACGCATATCATCAAACGTACTAAAGCGTCGAATTGTCTCCCAGTTCAAACTGCAAACAAAGCAATTATAATTCACCATTTATCATTAGCGAAATATTTCCGCATCTCCGACCAATATAGATCATGTTCCCCGAAGACAAAGTACGCAGTTTTAAAGCAATTACGCCGAGCAATATAACAAATCAGCAGATGCTAATTGAGTGACGAATTGCGCAGTGCTCATTAAACCGATGCCAGCTTGCACTGCACTAAAATATTTGTGCATAAACTTCGGCCCCGGTGATAAATGATAGATTAGCAAACAAGATCTGGCTTTGCTTTAATTTGCTTTAATTTACGGAATTTACGCTCTATATTTCGATCGAGTAAGGAGTTAATGCGTTTAGGAGCGATCTTTTAAAGGGATGGCTTATGTTAAATCATTTGACGCAGGGATCCCATAAAGCAAAACGGTGCTGTTCAACCTAGCGTCATAGTCTTTATATCAAAACGTTACACATCTGCTTTAATGCGATGGCTATTAGGAGCTGGGTTTTAACTACGATCTAAGCGGCATTGCAAAGTGTTTTTGAACTTAACTGTGAAATATATGTGTAGTTCAATTTTGCATATACTTCACCCAACTTCTTTGAGTCTGGGATTAATCAGTATAAATGTATATATCTTTTAATGAGTTAAGATGAATTGAATATTTTACTATAGAAAGAATGATTTAGTGTCTATATATTAATCATTGATGAATTCGAAGTAATGAATAATTGAAGGCAACTTGATAATTTTTTATCGATTCTTGTACATTGAATTGCAATTTCGCGTAAATTACTTTTTGTAAGAGAGGAAACAACGAGCATATTAAATAAATAAAAAAAAAAGAAAGAAGAAATTGAAATAAAAATTTATGTAGAATAATGTAACCAAGGGCACCCCGATGAGAAGGTTACTAACCTTTAAAAAATATCCTTATTCGGCTAATTTTGTCTGACGATTCGGCAAAATTATCATAATTTGGCAAAATTTGGAGTTCCATTCGGCAAAATTATCCTCATTCGTCTAAATTTGGAGTTAAATTCGGCCAAAATTATCATCATTCGTCTAAATTTGGAGTTCCATTAGGCCAAAATTATCATCATTCAGCAAAATTTCGAGTTCCATTCTGCAAAATGTGAACTTCCGTCATCCCAAAAAATAAAATTCGGGGTGGAGGGAACAAGATACTTCAAAACAAATAACTGGCAAAAAACTGAATGCTATTTCAGACTGAGTAATAAGATGTGGATCATCCATGAGACTTTTGAATGCTTTCAAGGATTCTTGACTCTGGAACAGGCAATCAATCCCTTGCTCTGTATTGAGAGTAAATAAAATCGGAAAATCAGCTGAATATCCTTATTTTCGCGGATTTTTTTTAAAATTTCAGTTGAAAGAGTAACTTAAATTTAAACCAAAATGGAGGAAACACGGGTGCTTCAATACAACTTTCAATTCAAAACTGGTCAATGGTACAATGGAGTTATCACAAATATATCATTTCCAGTTAATTTTAGCAGGTTGTTAGGTTAATTGCTAGAGACTTTCTTTCTATATCCTTAAAATATTTGCACATTATAGTTCAATGTCTGCCTGTAAAATTAAGTTTTACTCGCTTAAAATTTTGATATTATGGAACTGGTATATTTTTTGAGTTTTTTGGGCCAATGAGCATCTAATTACTATACGGAGCATTGTGGTCTCCGTTTTAAAAATTAAATTTAACTGAAACCACATCAAATTCAGCTCAATCTCAGATAAATATTTCAAAAAATGTTAGTTTACATCACATAAAATTTTTGATATTTTCAAGAATAGGTTGTTGAGCTTCCGTTTCACTTCCTTTGAGCATTCACTTATTAAATAAAACTTCGATTACACTTTTGTGATATTCACAAAAATAGGTAGTTAAACTTCCGATTCATTTCCATTGAGCATTCACTTATTAAACGAAACCATTGTGGTTCACGTTATGAGATAAAAATTCCTTTTGAATCTTATGAATAGTTCCACATTGCAGTTCAATCTCGATTAGATAGTTTCTTAAATTCCATTCTGCTTTATTTAAAACGTTTGATAGCGACAACGATAACTGTAATAGGTTTGCGATTCCCAATTTTTCACCTTTGCGCGTTAACGGTTTTGAGGTCAAAATTTATTTAAAATAATATTTTTTTAAAATACATTTTTCATACTAATAATGCAGTAGAGGGTGATTTTTATATCTGATGTTGCGGTTCACGGTTTTGAGGTCAAAATTTATATGAAATCGCATGAATATAAAACTGAAATATATTATTCACACTCATAATGCATTACACTGAGATTTTTTTTCTTTTTTGCAAGAGGTTGGCCAAGGCGTCTGTGGGATGCTGCCCTGATGGATGCTGACCTTCCTCTTCTCTTATTTTCTAAGCTCGTCACTTATCGGGATCAATTTTAAATTATTGATCACCCTCGGTCTAATATTTCTCCACTCCAAACTGTGGTGCCCGCTCCCAAGAAAACTCGGATGGGCTTTTAATATTCCAACTATTCCACTTTTCGCTGTGCTGCTCAATACTGCGCTTACAGGTTGTGCTTTGCTCAAATATCCATAATATATTTGCGGTCTTCCCCGTCTCGTTCATCATGGCTCCAGCGCCGTTATCAAACATCCATCATTCAGCCGACCCCCAACCCCTTCCCCCACGCCCCAGTCTTGCATTTTTATGCACGTATAATTACTCTAGGGGATGACTCTACATTGCGCTACTTACATGCTGATCAGTAATTAATTCTAAAATTAGCCAGTTTGGTATTGCATTAATACGCCATCACGAAACAGTCTATTTTGCTTAATTCATTTGCATGCGTTTGAGAAATCACTTTTAATTCCGTTTATACGTTTTTCTTTTATACGTTTTCATCATTTATACGTTTTTTTAAAATGGTCTCTGCAAAGTCAATACACATTAACGCATACATATTATACGTTTATTTATTTTTTTTTTTCATTTATACGCTTTTTCATACATTTCCGTGAAAAACTTATAAACGGTTCACTATGGTATACGGTAACCGTTTATGTATAATATATAAACGGTTCACTATAATATTCACTGCATTCGAATATAAAAAACCATTATGAATTATAATATGAAGTTTTTAGTCTCAAACTGTTCCTGTGTTTAAAAAATACTGATTTGTCCATGTTGAAAATTAACACGTGCAAATCATTATTTTTCAAGTGCAAAAAAGTTTTTTTAAAGAGTTGATACTTCATATTGTGATACATAATATTTCCTTATATCTGAATGTGTATAAATTGAACCGCAAAATTTAAAATTCCGTTAATAAGATGTAAATATAAGCGTAAAAATGTCACACCATTGCAAATGGATTGAAAATTGGTGCTAATCTATAACGTATAATTGATATTCTGGATATTATTGCTCTTCTTTGCATGCTAATTATAACTAAACTAATTTTAAACACGCGCAGTTATGCAGGGCATTATCTTTCGTCCTCTGCATTGTAAAACTGTGATGTAATATAATAAATAATCGAAATGTTATGATGCTATACAGTAAAAACGGGGACTTTTTAATATTTAGAATTTTTCTGGTTCTATATTGCATTACTTTTACTCAAATACTTGATGTTAAATTCCATTTTTGCTCAAGAAGGTCTTAAGTAGCAAGATAACATTGAACGAGGTTGAAAATTCGATTAAAATGGCATTATAATTATTATTTCTTAGTTTTTGATAACTCTATTACAAATCAGGAATTTTTCTTTTCTTTTATGCTAACATATTCAAACGAGTAGGACAGTAAAAAATAGGGAAATAGTAGATTATACTTATACCCTGAATGACTCTTCTGAGTTTGTCTCAGTATTATTTTTTAAAACATTGTAAATAAAATTTGAATCATTCGTGGATGTGAATTACAATCGTAATGCAAAACGACATAGACACTATAACATTCAATGTTTATATGTCAATTGTTATGCGCTACGGTGTAACTAACAAAATAGGTGCTCAAAAAAAAAAGTGAAGAAAAGAAAAGCTAATAATCCAATTTGTGGCAGAAAAATAACGTTCTAAAGTAAAGGAATGAAGAATTGCCAAGAAGTTGTACTACTTTACAGCTGTATTTACGGGTATTTGTCACAATGCAGAACACAAGTATTTAGTCGAGTTGGAAAAAGTGTCAAGACATACATCTATTTTAGTAAATATTTCTTTTCTTTTCTTTTTCTTCTTTTTTTTTTTTTTGATAATTGTAACAAAGTTTGCTGTACGACAAATTTTGTTCTTCCAATAACTTTTATAGAAAGAGAATTTAGTTGCATCTGTTACAGTATATGCTGATTCCGATTCATGTGTAAAAACACATTTTGAAATTCAACAAGAATTAAAGTGCAAGTTATGGTAATCTCTCATAAATTATACGGATTGTATTATAAAAATGTATTTTTTTTCTTGTAAAAATCTAAAATAATTGCTGCAATAAAAAATAATGCGTAATAATTTAGAGAAATAAATAAGTAACTTCCAAAAAAAGCAGCCCCCCTCCCCCTACCCACTGGGAGTACATGATTTTATAAATAACTTGAATTTTACATCCAGCAACGAAAATGAACAATTTCCAATTCTTCAGTAGCTTCTCAGGCTTATTTGTAACAACAAGTTCAGCATCATGTGTGGTCATTTGAAAACTAGGAAGTAATTAGAAGCCCCAGGCCAAACACTTCTACGTCTAGTAAATCCGCGTTTCCAGGTTCCTTTCTAACTACAGATCTAAAAAATAATTGCGATGGCTCTATTCCAAGCATTGAAAAGTGATTAGCAACTCTGGGGGAAAAACTATTTCGAGAGTTTTGCAGTAAACAGGAAAACTAATGATGGATTTTGAATTTTTATTTGAAAATAATGCTCAAAGTTACTGGTTTTTAATTGAATAATCAAATTTTAATGACAGAACTGACTGAAATGGATTGCTTTTGATTTCATTTTCTTTAGGAATAGGTTTCCATTGATAGTAAATAAATATTAACTTTATAATTTAATTCCTAAATGACATTTTAACGCATGGAGCTGCTTAAAATTGGTTTTACATTGGAGCTTTTAGGAATTTGACGTAGAGTTGCGCATAACTTAAAGTTCAAAAAGCATTTAAACTGTCGTTTATGCAAGCATTTTTGTAATTAATCGAAAAGTAATGCATTGCATTTTCTTTTTACCGTTGCGTGTTTGAACTGAGAAGAAATTATAAGACAGCATTTGGATTTCACTTACGAAGTTGACTTATATTTCTGAATGGGTTTGATAAAAAATGAAAAATAAATATATTTCTGCTTCACCTTCAGCTGGTGAAAATTTTGAAAATTGATACTCATATTGTAATATATTATTGTAAGCCGAAAATTATTTTTAATATTAAAAAATGACAAAGTTTTTGTCATTAACTTTTTAAGCATTAGTCCAGACCTTTTAATATTCAATGCCGTATTTATTTAGTTAGTATTAAGCTTATTTGTATTGCAAATGTTTTGCATAGTTAGTCAAGTACATCTGTGGCAAAGTGAAATAGCTTTTTTCGTTCATTCATTCAATCATTTAATAAATAACTTACTTATTCCTGGACTAATTAACTCGTTTGCATTCCTTCATTCACTTATTTCTTCATTCATTCACTTTTTTTCTTTCTTTTTCATGCACTTATTTATTTTATTCACTCATTAATTTTTCTTCATAGTTTAATCAATTAATGCACTTAAGTAATCATTTAATGTTTTATTATCTTTTCATTTATTCATTCATTTGATAAAAGATATTTTTCTTAACCGAATAAAAAATATTTCTTTAGAAAAGAAAAATATTTTTCACTTTGTCTCGTGAATAAAAAAAAACAAACTTTTCTACCTTTTTTTTTTTTTTTTTTTTTTTTGAAGGCGCAAATGTACTAACAAAAATAAATAATAATGTTTCAATTCAAGTTTTGATATAAAGAACAATGTTTTTTTATGTATTGTAGTTTTCAAAACACATTTCCAATTTGTTCATTTTGAAAAGGCTCAGTTATCTTAACTATTTCACTTAACTCCACATTCCCCGAAAAAATCTCCCTCAGTAATTTGAACATCTTGCAGTGTTTTTTTTTTTTTTCGAAATAAAGAGAGAATGAATAGAAAAAGAAATTAAAGAAAAATTGGAAGATAGAAAGTGGAGTAAAATTAATAAAGAAATACAGGGTCTGTATAAAAAGTAATGAGACTGAGCTGTGTTCTAAGAATTTATTGCAGATATTAATCTCACACCTAAAATTCTTCAAAATGGCCTAGCACACACTTATCCCAGCGAGTTTTCTAAGCTTTGAAGGCTGATTTTTAGCCTGCTTCCAGAATGTGCTTCTAAAGTCTTGTACCAGCGCTTTCAAGGCCTCAAGAGTTCCATGGGGATGCAATTTTAGTGATGTTTTCATCTTCGGGAATGGAAAGAAGTCAGCTGGAGCTAAATAGTGGCTGTAGGCGTGTTAGGGAATCGTAGCAATACCATTAATGACCAGGAAGTCTTGCGGGATGAAGCATGTGTTTCCAGCATTTTTCAAGTTTTCAGTGATGATGCCATGAACTGTCATTTTGTCAAGTCCAACTTCATTCATTCTCACACATTGCACGAACGCAGACTTTTCACTGTTGTGAAAAATATTTTTAACTACCAGTTTAAAAATTGAATGATTAAATGTATCGGCTTAAGTTCGATTACGGCACGTCCAGTTTTACCAAGTTCTCTTACAGAGAATAAGTCATTGAACAGCTGCAGCTTTGCAAGACAGGAATTGTAGGACAGGGATATGCTTGATTCTTTTTTCGCAATTTTCTCATAGTTTTGGCCATGGTTGCTCTAATGCTTCTTTAAAATTGTGATGTCTTCACTGCACTCTTATGGAAAATCGCGTTCAAAATCCAAAGTTGATATTTCTTAATCCTGTACGTCACAAAAAATAAATTCGTAAGTACACTAAAAAAGATTTCGAAACGTTCCTGGAAAACAATGGGCAGCTAATGTGACCAATATCTGCCAGTATCATGTCTGGGAAAAACCCGGAAAGTTTACCGCTAAAAGTCAGCAACCTTCCTGAAAATATCCTTAAATCTTTCTTAAGAGTCTAGAACCTTTAAGGAGAATTCAGTAGGTTTAATGTAATTGATGAGAATCTTCCTGATTTACTTAGAAAGCTCCAGAAGCATCAATGCACCCGTGGCTCAAACTAAGACAAAATTGCAAGTAAGAACCAAACACCTACCTTGCCTGCAATTCTTGCTTTGCATAGCTGCAGTTATGCATAGACTCGATTCGCTCTCTGGAAGCTTAGTCAATCTAGACGGGCCGTAATCGAACTAAAACCGATATACTTATTAAACATGCTGTGTTAATTTTTAAACGAGTAGCTAAAAGTATTTTTCACAACAATGAAAAGTATGCAGTCATGCAACTTGGAGTAATTCAGGGAAGTTTTTGACAAAGATACTTAATTTTCACAGGAAATTGGTGAAAACCTGTGAGACATTCCGAAACGTTCCATGGAAATTACCATTCAATTTTTTTTACAGTGTAATGAGTGAAGAGATTTAAAGTATTTTAATGAGTTGATTGGACTGTAATGCAGTTTTTGCTTTGAATTCCTTTTTATATAAATATCGTTTAAGCCTTAACTGGTAAGGTGCTAGATTTTTTTTTTTTTTTTTTTTTTGTAGAGTAAGCGCTGGATGCAGTGCACGCAGCACCAACATTTTATTTTTCGTGCTGTCAATAAAATTTTGCAAATTAATGTAGGAAAATTTCCAATAACTTTTGCATTTTTTTAAAATTTAAATACAACTGAAACTACCATAAGTGGCATGCATATAAAGTGAAAAAAGTAGGCATTACAAATCGTTTAAATGCAAAAGTTCAACTCGTCTTTTGAATTCTGAAAGATTTAGAATCCAATAATGACAACATTTACTATACATTTAGGAATTTCTGCAGAATTTGTGAAAAACAAAACCGAAAGAAAGACAGAGGGTTTATAAATAAAACGGGTTTTGATGCCCCAAAACAGTAAAAAAAGAATAACGAAACGGAAACTCTATACAGGACGTACGGAAACTTCTCACATATTTGAAACAGTAAATTTTACGGAATATTTTGGAAACTACATTTAAATGAATTTTATTCACATGAAAATGCGCTTTAAGCAAAAATTTGCACTCGGCTGATTTTTTTTTTTTTTTTTTGTCGAAATGAACTCACGTGTACGTTAACTAATAACTGTTGATGCCGAATAACGGTTTTTCGCCTCCTTTTTTTAGTATATCGGACGGCAGTCGCGCAGCAAGGAGGGAAGTCAAACCCCTCAAAATTTTAATTATTAAAATGGATATTTTTTCTGTATTCAGTTCTTAATCTTAGTTCTTCCTGTATTCAGTTTGAGTCTCAGAAAAATTTACTTAGATGTTAAACGTAAATTTAGCCCACTGTGCTTTACAAGTAGACCGTAGAACAGTATATCGTACACACCAGCAACGAAAGTGGCGTAACTCAAAATAACAGCATTTGAGAAAATGTCTAGGTTTTACGCAAAAATAGTTTGAAGTGATTTAGTCTCAAATATGACAATGCACGCAAAAAAAGTTATGATGTGGAGTTTACTGGTTAGTTTTTGCTGTCTTAATTATGCATACTTAAATTTCGATTTTTTTTCTAAATTATGAAATTTTAACGATGTGTCACTATTGATTATATCGTTTTTACGCAACCACGCACCAGTGAGGTAAGCTAACTTTGTGGGACTTTTGTGGCAAGAAAGAGCATTACATTCAGATTTTAAATCAATAGTACGCTTTCCCAAAACTTTACGTTCTGTTATTTTGGTTGCTGGGGTGCGATAAATTGTATAAATAATATAAATAATTGTATAAATATATTATTTGCATAATATGCTCAAGTGATTCAGTGGCACTCAGACGGAGGACTAAAACCGTTGTAAATGGCTCGGTAAAGCCAAAAAAAACTTTGCTTTCTTTTTATCAAGTAAATGCAGGTAGATTCTTCCTAATAAGAAAACCTGAAGTTTGTGTTGAACCCTAAAATTCAGTTGAAACTGAATTTTAGGGACAGAAACGCTTATTAACTGTCATTAATTTTTATGTTGCTTCCCTAAGGAAATAATTGTACTGTAAATGAGGTCGGATAAAAAAAAAGTGTAACCCTGCTTTAAATTAAATCATAATTATTGATTGTTATCAGTCTCCTGTTGTTTGAAGCATTCCTTGCATATCTTCAGCGTTTTATTTCCATTATATTTATAGGAATCATTTATTCAATCAATCATCTTAATTCCAAGAAGCTTTCTATGTGTCTTATGCGTCGAATCTTCAATGGGCAAACGTTTCACTGTCTTAAACAATAGTAAGTAGTTCCGTCTATATGCGTTTCACGAGCTATTTCCATATTTCCTATGTGTTTGTTCACAAAACATCAAACGTATAAAGACTGTAGTTCATCATAAGAGGTTTCAAAGGATAGAATAATTCCCAAAATTATTTTTGTTAATTTTTAAAATTTCCATATTTCTTAAATATCACTTTTTTTTACCTTGCAGTTTCAAAATTAGCATTCAATATTGATCAGACATTTTCTACAGAGGTCTTGTGGTGAAGATGGAATCACTAAATTTTTGAGAGCTAGTAACATCAAACAAAAGACAATTTGAGGGGGAAAAATAAAAACCCACATATAGAAGGGGGGATTCTTAACCGGACTAGCAGAGACAATACAAGCTCACAGACCTAAGGATTCGGTGCATGATACCCTGGAAATAATTGCACCTAGCACCACACACTCAAACTTTTCTACACCATAAAATTTTTCTTTATCATTTAATATTTGTTATTTACAATAAAAATTTCAAAACCTCTTAAACTTCCGACAGAACTGAAGTCCTGCACTTGTCAATCTAATTTTTAAAATCATGGCGGTTTATCAGTCATCGAATAGCAGAAAGGGGCAGCCGTGTCAAATTTTTAGATTGTAAAAACAAAATAAAGAGTTACAATTAAAATCAA
This sequence comes from Uloborus diversus, assembly GCF_026930045.1. Lineage (NCBI taxonomy): Eukaryota > Metazoa > Arthropoda > Arachnida > Araneae > Uloboridae > Uloborus > Uloborus diversus. Next base: position 116,818,043 of record NC_072740.1, read on the forward strand.
AAACACATATTTCCTTCAAATTTCTCTCGCCCAGCGCCTAATAAAACTTGACCTTCATATCAATTGCTCCAGTTTTCCCACGACTAAGGGATTCAATGTGGACACACGGGATTTTACAAAGCTTCACTGGCGCAATATAGCATGTTAAGTTTCTTGCGCCATTAAAACCAATAAAACCAACCAACCAACAAAGCTTCCCTTTGCAACTATTATCTATTTAAAGCAGTTAGTAGTCCCACTGGAGTCTGCGCTCAACCTTTCCTGTTTCACAACTTTTTTCTTGATTTCTATGAGCTTCTAAAGCCTGTCAGTTAATAGCATAGCACGTGGGCATAAGGCCATAAAGCCTTACTGGTAGCAAAAAGACATTGTGTTTGGTAAAAATAATCATTTCTAAGCTATGTACAAGCACTTTCTCGTCCAAAATTCAAATCTGATCAGACAAAAATATAAAATCTTCTCGTGAAAAATCGTTACTAAAATACTTTGCCTCACTGTTGCCAAAGAATGCTTGATTTGCAGGTTATTTGAATCCCTAATACATTGCTTAAAGATGCTCTTTACAATCATTTCCAACAGACGATGAGTCGTTTGGTGGTAGGCGAAGTCCTGAATCCATGTCGGAATCAAACTGAGCGTTACCATTAACACCTCGACAACGCAATAAGAGATTGACCCCAATTCTTTGAACCACGCTCTGCTCAATGATTGATGAGTTGGGTAACAAGATGCAGGAGCTTTAATTATAAGGCATTTTTCTCTCGCAGGAACCTACTATATATTGAACCACTACCTCTTTTCAGCCTGCTCGCTTTTTCACAACAAATGCACTACTGCCAATTTCTACAATGGATTCACACCACAATGAAAGATTTTACGGAACATTTTTTGACTCCTACCCGCATTTTTTTTCATCCTTATCGTATGTGGGAGTAAGTAATCAGTGAACATCTTCTCTTTCATCAAGCACATTTTTTGGCATAAAAAATGTCAGAATAATTAGCGGAAGACAGATTGTCATTTTTTCCCTCAGCTGGGGCAATTAGTAAATAGTTTAAATAGTTTCACTCGCTTTCTCTCAAAATGTATAATTTAGAGATTCTGTTAATGGTATTGTGAAGGAATGATAAATACATTTCTCAAAACTTTCTTCCGACGAATGGAAAGAGTAAAGTATATTTTTTACTTCTTAATTTAGTTTAGACCATAACTTTGAAACTTTTTTTCCCTAAACAGCGGGGATAATTAAATTATTTCTCCTTGTTTGCTGCATTAATTACGTTTTCTTGTCACTTGTCTGTTTGGACACTTTGCATAACGATTGCTCATTTAAGTACTTTCCAGAATACAGACGAAATGCAATTAAGTAAAACATGAATGTAACTTGAATGTTTCAATTTGGAATTGGAGGAGCTAATTAGCATAATTGATTCTATATTTACTATAGAATGGGTAAATAAAATTAATTTACAATCAAGAAACTTGTACTGTTCTATAATAACATTACATTGATGCAAAAAAGAGTAAAAAACTACGTGATGTATGATTTTAGGAGATTATTAAAAAAATGTATGGAATGGTGGACTACAAAATATGCTTGTATTATGCGGTACTAAAATACTTGACAGAATTTTCGCGGATTTTTGTTTGATTTAGTTTATTCATTAAAATTTTTTTGTTCAGTTCAGCGACAGTTGAAGCTGATTTGTAAATGATTCAGCTACGCATAATTTGATTGATTTCTAAGTTTGTAATGAAAGCATTAAATTTGAAAATGTATGTTGCTTTTACAAATGTATGCTTACAAGAAGAAATATTTTAATGCACATCGTTAAAAATTAATGACAAACGCTGAATCAGTTTCGCGTGAAATGCATTTCTTTTAACCAACATTTCATTGAATTCAATATTTTATTATTCTCAGTCACATTATGTATATGGGCTTGATCTCCGCGATTACTCCAGCTTTAATGAGTATTTCATTTGTAAATTATTAAACGAAAAACAATTTACCAACTTATTAGAATGTTTTTCAATTGTAGAATGAAAACAGTTAATTGCTTGGAAGGCTGATTAATACTTATTCGAACGAATCTGAATTCTTAAGTTTTTGTGAAGGTAAGACTAATGTTAATGGAGAAAAATAAATTGCTTTGACGGAAAAGCAAATGAAAAACCCCTCAATTTTTAAGCAGTTGTTGCTTATCATAATTCAAAATCAGAGCGAAAAAAATTAGATGCTTATTGTCATCTACTTTCATGACTGGTAGCAGAATTTCTTTCAGCAGTCAGCGACAAAAATCAAAAATGAAAAAAAATAGTATGCAGCATAAACCGAGATTAGAATAATCATAAAACTCTAATCGGCACCAAGAAATGCTAAAAAAAAGTGCTAATAAACCTTTTTTAAAAAAAGGATGCTTATACCACAGATATCTGTGAATCATGTAATAGAAAATATGGTACAAATCTTCGTGAGTTGAATTTTAAGATTTTTTTCCTTTAAAAAATGTAGGTTCCCCCCCCCCCCCCCCACTAAAAAATAGACTGCAGACTTTCTCAAGAATCTGTGACGCATGTGTCGCGCTGTTCCTACTACCGGACTTTCATGTAATTATCTTTATTTCTTATGACTACAGAATCTTTTCCAAGATTACAAAGCACATTGCTTGGCACAACTTAAGCATATTTTTGCTCCTGACATCGTAGTCCAAGACTAACATCATTGTTAAAATGCTGCGCCTATCCTACTGAGGCCCTGAATTTCATTTCTGCAGTTCAATTTATATACATAATGCGATGAGTTGGTATCGACATTCAGTTTACCATAAAATGAATAATAAAGTAATACTCTAATACATATTATTTCAGTGACACACACAAACAAGCAGATTAAGACAAGTAAACATGCTTTCAAAATGCTTCCGTTGAAGCAGATGAATCTATACTTCCCCTGCCTCCTTTCTAACGCATGAGTGTTATTTTGCCAGTGATTAGGGAAATTTTCGTTTGACTAACGGCATAACATGAAGGAAAACATGTAACAGTATGATTTTGTAATGAAGATCTTTAAATACAGGAAATGCTTACAAGGAGGGTCTTCTGGTAAGGGTCAACCACTTTTGTCAGAAGATGGCTTCAATTGCTCGTTTCGACTCTCCGATTAACGTATTAGGGGGGGGGGGGATATTTCAGTGTAACGATATGCAAATGTATTTCCAGGTTGCAATTTCAATTTTTTAGCAGTATTAAATTTTTTTTTTTTATTTTCCCGGCATAACTCCTCCATGTGACGTTTATGGTGGTCCGTCAAAATTCAGCCTTTTCAATCCGTATAGTGAAAAAAAACTTAATCTTTATTTTCTTGACCTTCCAATGACACCCACTTTTCGAAGTCCCAATAACAATGACCAATCTATGATTGGGACTTCGAAAATTGGGTGAAAATTGCAGACAATGACTAGAGAAGTAGGTGTCGTCAATAGGAGTAATTTTATTCTTTAAGCAATAGTTCGAAAATGAGTTTTTCTCCTCTTTTAACAGTAGAAATCCTTTAAATGTGTTGATAGGAAGCTAAATTAATTGATTAATGTAAGGGGATTATACGTCTATTAAACGTGAGTGTTGATTATTCAATTTCTGTTTGGACCAAAGGACCGAAAAACCTGTTGTTGAAGCTCGAAACAAATAAGGCTTTTTTTGCTTCTCTAAAAAATAAAGATGTTATTTTAGGCTATATCGACTTTCTTTGTTGACAGCACCATTTTCTGCATTTCGCACCTTCCTCTTGGATGTTCCAATAGACAAAGTGTGAAATGTCATTTGAAGGTCAGCGAAGTCAAAATCAGGCTTTATTACAAGTTGAGAAACATATAAGATGCAGGTTTATAAAATTCCTTGCCGTCACAAAATAAAATTACGCTGTTGGAACTAAAAATATCCCCCCCCCCCGGTCCAAAAAAAAGGTAAATACTGACATTCGGCTGTAAAATACATTTGTATCTTGCTGCATTAAAACATTTCTTACAACTAGAATTAAGGGGGGGGGGGTGGACTAATAATTTAATCGTATCCGTCCTAGTTGGTTGTCTCTTGCCAAAAGTTCCTCGATTGCTAAAATTGATTCCAATTTGGCACAACACGTGTCTGAGAGAGGGATGATCCTCTAAGAAAATTCTAAATAATTTTCCCCCTAAAAATTATTCAAAATTTTCTTCAGCGATACTAATTAAATTCGAATCGAAATAAGTAGAAAACAGTACCATTTTTTTTTCTCTTGATGTGAGAGTTTTTGAGTCCAGCATTTCACAGTACAAATATAAAAATAGTTTTCTGAAATTTATTTTGCACACGTGTACTTTTAAAACTTCGAAACCTCAGCATACTCAAATTACGGTGTTGTGGTGTATTTGGTAATAAATTTATCAATGAACTGCTTTTTGGAAATCATTTTTTTAAACATCAGATTAAGTCACATGTCTCCCCCCCCCCCTGTAGTTGACGGTGCGTTGAACCAATTTTGTATTGTGTTTGATGACTCAGAATTGTAGAAAACACTTGAATTAAAGCTTTTCAGCTTCATTGATAGAAAAGCATCAATAATAGTTAAATCTGCTTAATATTTGACATGATATCAATATTGCATCATAATGTTGTTAAAATGTATATCAAGACTATCTGCAAAGTTTGGTTAAAGATGTTCCATAACTGTTAACAGTGTAACAAGTTTGACAGCTTCGAATCGTGGTACAATTACTATTTTTTCTGTCTTAAATACTAATTAGAGAGAATATGATTCGGTTAACTCAGCGGTTCCCAAACCTTTTGTTATGCAGAAACCTTGGTAAGTTTTTTAGTTTCTTGTGGGTGGGGGGGGGGACGCCCTATTAAGTTCCAAAATCAAATAGAAAATGTAATTTTACATTTGAACGTTCCAAAACGTGAATCAGATGGTACAATATTGCCTAAAGTGATCTAAAACCAGCAAATGAGAGAATGTATGAAATGTCGCTGGACCAATCAGAACACCGTTGTAAAAATTAGCAACGAGGTTTTGAAATGCTCTCTTCATAATATTGAAATTTTGAACAATGAATATCTTCAAACGCATCATGTTTGATTCATTGGCTAAGCGACTGAGCATGGTAGGGTATATTCTAATGTGAAAAATTAAAAGGAAAAAATAAAACGTTACATTGTCATAAATTTTTTGATTATTTTTAGGCAACCTTACCTTATATCCCTTCTGTTTCTTTGCGGGTTTTCTGTCGCAAAACGGAATTGCGTATGATGATACCAATACCAATAAATAACAGGAAAAAAAAACAGGTTACTTTTAGAGTATAAAGAGAAAGAGAGAGAGGACGTTTCGTTTCTCTTCAGCTTAAAAAAAAATTATCCTATTTTAGGGGAGTTAGTTTATCGACACTGAAAATTTTGTAATCTTATTATACAAAACAATGTTATGTGAGGATAGAAGTAAAAATCCCGTTTAGTGCTCTGCAGAAGTTGACGAATGCTAAAATTTTAGTGACAACTTGCTTGTATGAAATCTAGGCTCACGACCCCTGTTTGCACCACATGCACCCCCCAGTTTCTTTTTTCGTTGACATGAACACCCACTTTTCGTTGACACCCACTTGCATGGATTTAAGGCCTGGGGTCTCTTCTCTGTGGACCACTTTGGGAACCACAGGGTTAGCTGAACAAAATAGCGACGACAAAAACTAAGTGAAATAGAGATTTAGAAGAAAAAATATATTGTTACAGTGAATGTAATATCACCTGACACTAGCGCAGCCAGAAATGCCTTCTGTAGAGGGCTCTTTCATAAAAATTAACTTCAGGATGAGTTTTTTCTTGTTGAAAAATACTTTCTGGAGGAGGATTTTGATCAAAACAGCCCTTTCATATGCATAAACTACTGAGTTAGAATTTGCATTTATATTAAAACCAATGGAGTGTTTTCATCCCTCCCCGTTAAAAATAATTTTTGGTTAGTATTTTTTTTTTTTTTGTCAAGTTCTCCTAAATCTGTTTTTCTTTGAACTCTTAACAGGTATGGTGGGGTGTTTATACCCCAGAAAAATTGGACTCTTTCATTCAAACGTTTAGCAATGTTCACATATATATATGACTTTATATGCATATGTATGAAACTCAAGGTCACAGCTGTATTAGTATAAATATATAGCACAAAATTCTTTGGAAGTTTTTGTACTTAAAGTTGCTAAATTTTGTGGAAGGTCGAAGAAATATAACGTTGGAATGAAATGTACCTCATCTCTTACCTCATCATTTACGTTCAAAAAAAGAAAATCACTTCACCAGTTCATGGTTAATGGCTCGAGGCGAAAATTAATTGAAAAATGGCTTATCTGATTTGAACGCTTGAAGATTCAAGTGTTTCGCTAGTAAACAAGCTTGTAATTTCACTGGTTCGCTTTTTCCCCAGACGTAGGTCCGGCAATATTAAAGAACAATAGCTTCATAATGCGCATTATGGATGAGGTATCAGATCATGTATTATAGGATCACCTCAAAACTCGAGCATGTTTTGTTGTCCACAAGGCACAACTAAACACGACTTTATCTCGTTGGGCGGCTAGTTTACAGGTTCTTCTAACCCATAGGTCAAGCCTGATAAGAACCGCTCCCCGAGTGGAAGTAATCAGAAAATGACATGTACCACCGAGCGAAGAAGGCCGACAGTGACACCATGGAATGATACCACTCACGACCTGAGGAATCGTGCTCTTGATAGAATCGCAGCCCACGAAGTTACCAGGACTGTGATTAAGATTTTCCCCCTGTTTAGCTTCGGATTCTCATCATCATACCTAATGTCGGAAGATGTTTTGGTAATTGTGAGGAGCTAAGGCACGAAGCGAAGGATGATGATGATGATGGCGGATAAAAACAGAAGAAATTATTCTATGGATTTTTCAAGCATTCGACCGATTGTAAGCTAATGGAAGTACAACCACATTGAAAATCCAATTACCGGGAATATTAGCATTTGCTATGTGTTGCTCCTTGTTGAAAAACATAAGAAATATTAGCATTAAGGGTAATCGTCTCTCTTCAATGGCTGAAATGATTAATTAAAGTCTGGATAGTTTGTCCTTTTCAAATGCCGTTTTACTGGTAGTACTTTTGTCTGATATAGTTTGCAATCATTATCAAGTGATAATTTCCCGAAAGTTTTTCAATGCACTTATGCAAAAACGTTTGTTCGACGTAAGTGAAATTAAAATAAAAACTGTTATATGAAAAAAGATTTTATACATTGCAATTCAGTGAAACCCCGATTTTAAGTTTCTCAAGAGACAGGGTTAAAACATGAAGTACGGGAAAATGTAAAGTAGGGGAAATACATAGGAGCAAAACTGATGATGGGACCCGATGAAAAAACTTTAAATGCCGGAAAAACGTGGATTCGGGGAACGTAAAATCGGGGTATCACTGTACTTCTATTCTAAATTTTTTTGTAAAATTTTTATCTGGAATTCCATTATTAACAAATTTACTCCTTTTTTTTTTTTTTTTTGCCTGGGTCTTATGCTCCAGAAAATTTTTACTTTTGCATTCAAACGTTTTGCAATATTTATGTTATTTACGATAGTTAAAGCTGCATTCATATAAATAAACAATACAAAAAGATTGGAAATATCCGTTCTTTGATTTACTACCGTTCACAAGAAATTTAATTTTGGGGTGATATACACCACTCCTCACACGTTTCCAAAAAAAAAATCCCCTCACTAGTTGAGGATTAAATTTAGTTAATATCCAGCCATTGTAAAAAACGTAAGTGAGTTTGTAATTTTCTAAGTGATGAAGTTGAATTTTATTGAAAAAATTTCAATACTTCCATAGAAATACGATTTCTATGTGTGTAACAGCAACTTCTTGTACAATTTTATGATTCTCAACATTGATCTTTTCTCATTTGTTCATATTTTCTTCTTTCACTGTAATGAACCTACTTATTCTTGAATTTGTGGCATATATAATGCTATATACTTTATCAGGAATCTTTTTCCACACTTTGCAAACATAAAAAAACATCCGAAAATGCGCATATTTCTGATCAACATTGCAAAACTATCCTAAGTTTATCTGGGAAACTGTTGCCTGCAGAACTTAGACAATAATAAGGAACGCCCCCTCTCTTACGAACAAGAAATGAGTTAAAGAAAAGACCATTAACACTCACTCACACAATTTCGATGCGATCATATAGAAGAAGAAGAAAAAAAGAAGTAAATCGGTATATTTTGGTAATAAGAGAAGTTTTTTCATTTGAGCGAAATAGCTCTTCTACGATCAATGCCGTCTCTAAAGAATGCCGTTTAACGTCCACTTCGTTGTCTGTTTTCTTCTGGTGTAGAAATAAACGATATTAATTGGTTTCTTTCAAGAAGACAACAACTTTTGCTCGTCTGAGCAAAAAACATCCGACTAAAATTGCTTCGCTGCACATAAAACAACTAAACTAATTTAAGAATATAGATTTATTGCTCGACTGCCAAGGTTGTATAGTGTGCTTAGTTGTTTAGTTGAGAACTGTCATTTTTTGGTTGCTTAATTAAATTTTGCCGCATTGCAGCAATTAATGCGGTTTTTTTTTTTTTTTTATTATTTAGATGATTTTTTTTTTTTTTTGTAACACAAGTGGTGAGGTTGAGTGTATGAACCTCATCTACTTGAGGAGACATAATATTTAAGGATAGATTGAGTCAAAGATGGAGTAACATGAAGAATCTGGTTGTTATAAGAAGAGAGCATTACCAGGGGCACTCCGAATTTAAATTTGGGTGGGGTGGGGGGGATGAGGGAGGAATTCGAAGCTTATAGAAGGAAACTCCAAACTTGAAGGAATGATAAAATGTGAACATGTGCACAAACCTGCATCTAATTAGAAGAGACTTATAAGGTTTTATTTAAAAAAAAAACTACCGCCGTACTATCTCCATATTTGCCGACTCTTTAATTTTCCTTAATTTTCCGATTAAGAACATTTTCGGGAGATCTTAGTCATCTCTCATTCGGGCTCCCCTGAACATTACTGCTAAAGAGGATTTAATTTGTAACAAAAGAAGTGAGGGAGTTCTACAATCTTCAAAAATTTTTTTCATAAGTATTACGTGCGAGACTTCCTTCCACCGCTTAACTTGTCTCATAACATTAAAAATAAATATTGTTGCTGAGCTCTTCTTAGCTACTACGGAAATTGAGCCCAGCATTATTAAGTAACTAAAAAAATGTCAAAATCTTACTACCGTTAAAGGCTATATTGTTTCTATAAACAAAGGAATATTTTTTGTCACAAAATTTTATTTTTGTTAATACAATTACAAGTTAACCTGTTAGTTAATTTTCCAAAAAAAAAAAAAAATGTAAAACATTAGCCGTGAAAAAAATGTATCATTATCATTTACAATATAATATTTAATTTCGAAAAAAAAATGACTACAACTGTTTCGGAACCTCAAACCACTTTATTTTTAAGGGTCGCTGCCTCTTAAAAGATAAATGTTTTCTTAAATAGTTCTTGATAAAAAGTAGTTTAAAATGAGCAGCCGTTTCGGGTAAATTTGACTCTCAAATTTCTCTTCTTTAAACTAACACACATAGTTTAAAAGATCGGCTGTTTTTGTTTTTATGAACTGGTAGAAAAACTCCAAAAGTTTGTACAGTTTCCCAAAATTAAAAAAATAACTATTAAATCCATTTAAGGAGAATTTATGGCCTGGTTCAAAGTTTTAATGCCATTGAGGGTCACCTCAAGCCACGTTACAAATGAGATGCAAAATAAATTGTTTTATTAAAAGTAGTGCAGCTTTGAAGAAGGAAAATAACATTGCGAAATGTTTGCCCTACAACCCCCTACCTCATTTGTACTTTACTACATTCCAGAATTATTGTTATTAATCATACTGGACCTAAAAGGTACCATCATATGCACCAGCAGTTTTAACAATGCGGCAACAGAATTATTGAGTGATGAAATAAGTGGTGTACAATTTTGGCAACTTTAGAAAAATAATAACAATAAATATTAGAAAACTTATTTCATAACCTTACCAGAGAGTACAGCACTTTTTTTTTTTTTTTTTTAGTCAAATATACTAAAAAATGAAATGGCGTAAAGTTGATTGACATTCGTAAGTTTCCTTAAATGGTGTACCGATTTTATTTATGCTTCATATTTATCAGTGGAGGCATACATATTAAAAGTATGCATTACCGAAAAAACCCATTCTTAAGCTTCATTTCATAATTAAACATGTTTAACAAATTTTCTAACTGGCTTGAATCCCATTAGTGTTTCCGTTCAAAAATTTCACTGGAAGTTCAAATAGAACTACGCACGTTCGACTTCAGTAGTTGATCCGAGAACAGTTTTTATCTTCGCAAAATTTGCTGGAAGAAAACTAAAACTAGTCCTCGTATACTGGCTTAAGATTCTCCCCCCCCCCCCCCCCCGATCCTTTTCTCTCCGCTGATCGTGTGCTTCTACGCCTTTCTGTCTGGAACTACGTCTGGGAAAACGGATGTAAATCAATGAGACTGAGACGAATAAAAAGCAAATACAGAGAAAACTTCATCTGTTTTGAGACACTACGTTTTTAATATTAAACTCAAAACGCAGTTGAGAACAAAAGTTGTTTTAATTCCAATATATGGATCTCTCAATTCGGATAAGAAGCAGAAATTCAACGGTATTGGCCTTAGTTTTTTATTTTGACTGCTTCATTATTAATCTTTGATCCCAGCATAACTACAACAATCTTTTGCTCTACTATCCAAACTTGTGATGGCAGAGATTATTTATAAAATCTTAGTTGCTAGATTACAAAACTCGCTCACGAAGAGCTGCATTTTAAGCAACTTTAATCCATCACTCATCTCGGCAGTTACTCAGGAGAAAAAAACAAAAGAAGTTGGAATAAATTTCCTATTTCTAGTTTATTTTTCGTGCATTTCATTATCCAAATATACTTAAATACTTCGGTTGAAATCCTGTGTACCGCGTGACAGTGATGAATAGGTTTTGGGGTACGTTTTGTTAATTGGCTATCGATTCGCCAAGGTTTCTACAAATCTTGAACAAGTGCAAAGAGAACTTCATCTGTTCTTCTGAGACTCCGTTTTTAAGATTTAAAACTAAACCGAGAATAAAGGTCATTTTAATTCCAATATACGGTTTCTTCGATTCCGATAAGCGGCAAAAATTCAATGGTATTTTTTTTTTTTTTTTGGTCTTGGCATTGGCAGCTCGTATGGGGGGGGGGGGGGGGACTGCTTCCTCCCTTCTTGGAGTTAAAAATTAATGATCGATTGAAAAATTATTTTTTACGGATTGAATCAATTTATTTGGCGAAAAAAAATTAAAAATTCTAAATAAATGGATTTTTCTCATGTTATTTCATACGAATGGAACTTTGAATTGAAAGGGGGAAGTCTACGGTGGCCATCCGTCCCGATATTTTTGATACGATAGTCCACATTTTAGAGGCCATTTAATCAGTAATGTTAAAAGCCATTAGCATTAGCCAATTTTCTAAAAAAAAAATCAGCTTCAGGTGCTCAGGGACGCTTTTTTGACCCCCACGTTTTTTTATAGGCCAGCCACCTATGGGTTTTAGTTTCTGATTTTGAGTCCATCATTATTGAACTTTGATCCAAGCATAACTACAGCGATCCTTTGCTCTACTATCTTAACCTGTTATGACAGAAATGATTTATTAAGTCTTATTTGTTAGATTACGAAACTCGCTCGCGAAGAGTTGCATTTTAAGCAACTTTAATCCATCACTCATCTCGGCAGTTACTGAGGAAAAAACAAAAGAAGTTGGAATAAATTTCCCATTTCTGGCTTATTTCTCGTGCATTTCATTATCCAAATATATTTAAATACTTCGGTTGAAATCCTGTGTACCGCTTGACAGTGACGAATAGGTTTTGGTGTACGTTTTGTTAATTGGCTATCGATTCGCCAAGGTTTCTGCGCAGCTTACGTTCCAGTTACCAGTTACCTGATTGCTTAAATTGTTTGCAAAATGAACTCCGCATACCAGTGAAGATATTACTTGAGAGTACTTTTTTTTAAGTATTTGAAAAGGTTAACTCTTTCAAAAATGGTTCAAAGTATGGGAATTCCTCAAGATTTTTACGGTGTGGCATGAACAAAAGTGAATCAATGTACGCTTTCTGCTGAATTTTTAGCCTTCAATTGCATAATATATTGTATTTCATGGGCATTGATGGTTGTCATTTGTAATGAAACTTGCAACTGATTTTTTTACGAATAGAAGTAGGTTCAATACTATCTGCAGAGGGGGTGAGGGGGGGGGGGCAAATAATTTAAGATTTTACTTTTAGGGGAATAGAACCAAAAAATGAGATCACTTAAGGGACTGCTTCACCTCTCAAAAATTTTTATTGCATTCTATTTATTTATGGTCTATTCTTCAATAGCTAAAAAGTTGAATACGTTGAAGTAAACTTAATACATTCAAAAATATCGTACTCACACATTTCCCGCCCCCTTTACATAGGTGTCACAGTAAACGCCCTTAATATACTAGTGTAGTACCCCCTCCCCCTTGACCTAGAACAAAGCTGAGCAATGGAAGCAACACTGACTATCAGTGGCGGATTTAACGTGTCGCAAACGTCGCAATTGCGAGCGGCCCGCACCCAAAACATCTGAAATGTCTATCAATGTTGAGCTCATAATTTTAAAGAGTGATAGACAAAGAGGGATTGCAATGGGTCACGAAACGTGTAAATCCACCACTGTGAACTATCTTTTTATATCACTCTTCATCACTGCATTGAAGAGGATGGAATATTTTGATTCAGTTTGTAGAGCATTAAAATTAGAAAATTAGCAGTTCTCAGAATTATTTGAAGTATTTGTTTTTAGTTGAACTTTGATTTAAGTAGTTATCATGTACGTTTGGTTTTAAAAATGTAAATAGTTTCTGGCCGAAGTAAAACTCAGTTAATAAAGCAACTAATTTCACCGCTGTTAAATGTATTGTATTTTGAAAATCTCTTCCCCAGATGATATATAATTTAAAAATGATTTTTATTAAAACCTTTAATCTACAAATGAGGTTGAGAAAGATCATAGGCATTGCATAGTATAATATGGTCTTAAAAGACAAAAATTTCTTAAATTTCATGCGGTATAAAGTAAAATACCACGAAACTACGCAATTCATTCATCTGAAATGCTTTAAAATGTAGTTATTTTATAATCAAACAGGAAAGTTTGAGTTGAGAATATTTAGTTCTTTTGTTAGAAATGTAGTTTTCTGTAATGAAAATTGAAAGTTTAAGTTAAGAATCAAGTCACAAACTGTTTAGTTGTTCGATATGATGATTTATTCAATATATTTCTTTTAAAGTATCTTCCTTTACATTGAAGAAGGTTTGCCATGCATATTTGGCCTGGGGGAAAAGTTTGCTTATTCTGATTTAAATTCTTATCAAGTTTTGAAATAAGAAAAGGAGTGGTTGAACCCAGATGACGTAATGATGTTAAGCCCATATCAACAATTATTTTTATGCATTCCTTTAGGAAGCTAAACGGGAAAAATCCAGTAATGAATGGAAAAACTCCAGTAAAAAACAATGACTTTTAGAAGAATATTAGTTCCTGAAAAATTCCTACTTTATCGCATAACTTAATGCACAACAGAAGGTGCTGTATTAAAATGGAAGAACCCCGAAATCAAGCAAAATCACTTCCTCGTATCAGTTTGAGCACATTATCAAGTTTTTAAAACTAAGCTGCAGTTTGAAATCAAGCATTAATGTGCTGTCAAGTTTCTGATTTAGCTCTTTGACTTTACTTAATAAAATTCGATCTTTAGAGATAATTATATTTCTAACAAGGAATACGTTTGTTTTGGTTGCGTCCTCGAAATAATCCCTACAAATACATTTCAACGTCAAACTATGAAGTGCACAAGTTGTAAAAGTTAACTCAAGTATTAACACCTTGAATTAAAATTTTTTTTTCCAGTTAAAACTGCTCAGTCAGACAATAAAATTTCATAAGTTTTTAGAAGTGGGACTTCGAACTTGTTTAAATAATTCATATTAGTAAGAACAGTATTTTAGTAAGGATGGAAATTCAGTTGGATGTTAGTAAAAACAGTTTTTAGAAGAGGAATTGATGTAGAAACTTTGAACATGTAGCTCAAATAATTCATGTTAGTGAAAAAAGTATTTTAGTAAGTTTGCTGGATGTAACAAAAACAGTTTTTAGAGGAGGGATTTGATGTAAAAGCTTCGAACTTGTTGGTAGTTAGTAACAACAGTATTTATGAAGTTTTCATTTATGTGAATGTTATTTGTTATACACCCTGCGGAAAAAAATGCCCGTTCACTAGAAAATCTCTAGGAAACTGGGCTTCCATAAAGCTTTCTATTAACGAAACAAATTCTTCTAAAGTAACGCTATTTAAGAAGGAATAGTTACTGGAAAACCTTTATGGAAGCCCAGTTTCCTAGCGATTTTCTTGTGAAAGGACAATTTTTTTACTATGTATTTGTCAATAACTTCTGGCTGGTGCAGCTCATCATTGGCAGTTTGAAAAAAAAAAAAAAAAACATAATGAGCTGGATTCGTCATAATATCTTTCAGAAGAGTTCAAGGGTTTCAAACTGCATTAAACCAGATCCATTTCACGAAAGCTAAATGTTGAATCAGGTTAATCGGTTTCATCGCTTTCTGCGCTGTTTTTTTTATATATATATATATTTATTTTGAATTTTTTTCTCCGCTGATGAAGAGTGGTTTTATTATTTATTTATTTATTTTTGGATTTTTCTCCCGTTGGTTTGATTTGAAATGATTGTTTGTATTTCTAAGCTGATTTTAATTTCTTTTCATTCACGGTAGCTTCTTACTTTTCATATTTTAGCATAGATTTTTGATTGTGCTATTTAATGCTGCTGTTGAAAAGAGAGCGAGAAAGGTTCATTTGTTGATTTTAGTTATCTAATTTTCTGAATTGTAAAATAAGTAATTCAGGAATCGAAAAAAAGTTAAACAACTACATTCAGTCTGCGTTTACAATGAGCCTTTTCTTCTGTGCGGGGATGTGGAGTATTTTTATTGCGTAGCTCCATGTGTTTTTTCATTATCACTACCACAGAAAAAACCGTATTTTTTCATTGTTTGGGATTTTTACTACTGCTCCTATTTGTTATACTAAACGCAGTTTTCAGTTATTGAGTCTATATTAGACCTAAATACCTGCGTTAGCTTTGTCTTGGCAAATTCACATTAAATTTTATTAAGTGAAGTAATTAATAATAAACACATTTAAATTTCTTTTATGGGATTTTTTTTTTTTTTTTTGAAATTTTAGTGGAACGCGAAGCATTTTATAAGAAATCTATTGAACTTAGACACATTTTAGAATTTGTTTTGTGATTTTACAGCTTGTAACCTAAATTCTTTCACAATGCTCAGATATTCTTGCAATAATTACTATTTGTGTAAGTTGGACAAATTACGAGAGCTAAATCAACAATTTCCCTAAAAACCTAAAAACAAGGCATTCTATGAAACTTAATTCATTGCATGATGCATTGTTTACAATATTTGATTTGGTTAGATAGTACATCATTGAGCACATTTAACTACTCTCGTTACGTAAAACGCATCGAAATATAATCCAACCTATCCTTTTATTCTTGAGTTTGCTTTAAAAGTTTTGAACATTGTTCATAAATTCTTTAGTCATTTGCTTTTAATCTCCAGTTTAAAGAATCAGGAATCAGAATCGTTGCTGAAATTGACAAATCACGAGGATAATTAATTGATTTTTCCCTGTATAAAGAAAGATGGTATCAGCCTTTAGAGCGCACAGCTTCCATTGCATCCATTCAGCTTTTATTCCTGCATTATCGCGGCTAAGATCTCAAAAATTCTGATTTGCCGACATGTCCCAGTTCTCTTAGCCCGGCTTATTGATTGCCTCTTCGACTGTCTCGTCATCGTTCGTGGTCTCGAGAGGAGCTTTCTTTAGCAGAGATTAATGATGAGAGTTGAATTTCTGGACTTCAATTTGCATGCATTGGGCAAAATTCATCATGAAAGTTGTTGGCAAAGATGCGGGTAAAATGCTGCAGAGACGTGGTAACTGCATAGAAGCAATTTCTTTTTTGCGACATGCCGGCATTTTAATGAATCTTTTAAAAGCTGCTTTTCATAATCACCAGTTAGGTTAGGTCTCACTTTTCAGTATGATAATGCACATGTACCATCTGCCAATTATTAGTTTAAGACAATATATCAGTCATTTTCAGCTTTTAAAGACATGACATACAGTAGTGATCTCGTTTACTACAAACTCGCTTGTTACGAAATGCGTGCTTGTGTAAAACGCAAAAAAGTTCTCCAAAATTCAATTTGCATGCATTGGGCAAAATTCATCATGAAAGTTATTGCTACAGACACGTGATAACTGTATAGAAGCTATTTCGTTTTTGCGACATGCCGGTATTTTGATGCATCTTTTAAAAGCTGCTTTTCATGCGATAATCACCAGTTTGGTTAGGTCTCACTTTTCAGTATTATAATTAACATGTACCGTCTGCCAATTATGAGTTTAAGACAATATATCAATCATTTTCTGCCTTTAAATACATGACATACAGTCGTGATCTCGTTTACTACAAACTCGCTTATTACGAAATGCGTGCTTGTATAAAACGCAAAACAATTCTCAAATTCAATTTACATGCATCGGGCAAAATTCATCATGAAAGTTGTTGGCAAAGATACGGGTAAAATGCTACAGAAACGTGATAACTGTATGGAAGCTATTTCGTTTTTGCGACATGCCGGTATTTTGATGAATCTTTTAAAAGCTGATTTTCATGCGATAATCACCAGTTAGGTTAGGTCTGACTTTTCAGCATTATAATGAACATGCACCGTCTGCAAATTATGAGCTTAAGACAATATATCAGTCAACTTCAAAGCATTTAAATACATGATATTGCAGTAGTCTGCCGTGAAAAGGTAAAGAGCAGTTTCTGCAAAAAAGAGGTTTAGAGATATTTGAAGAATCGCGTTTTGGTTTTTATACTAACAGTAGGAAAATGTTGGAATCTCGCAGTTTTTTTTTTTTTTTTTTTTTCCGGGTTTCATTTTCAGATGAAACCAAATAAGCAATTTTCACAGTAAAGTTTAAATAAAATTGCTGACAAAAATGCAAAAAATTCAAATACTGTGCTTTACCTTCCCGTGTGAGCTTGTTTAGTTCAAGGTCGCTTTTTACGAAATGCGTGCTTGTAGTAAACGCAGAAAATGTTCTCAAAAATTCAATTTGTTTGCATTGGACAATATTTATCATGAAAGTTGTTGGTAAAGATAGGGTTAAAATGCAGCAGACACGTGATTAACTGCGTAGAAACTTTTTTATTGTTTTATTTTATTCATTTTTTTTATTTATCGACAGATTTATTTATTAATTATCATTATAGTTTATTCAAACCCCCTGCGAAAATTTTCAGAACTTTTCCAAAAAAAAAAAGCTTTTTACTGTTTTTTTTTTTTTTTTTGCTAAACATTTTTTATCGCTTTTTATTTCTTTTAATTTATTCTTCTGTCCGTCGACCTTATGTCGGACATTCGGTGACGTCAAAGCGTTACTCGATTATTGATTTTGGCTATTGTATTCGTTGCCTCAGAGCAACAGTAGAATATCTTAGTATTATTTCTGGGATTAGATATTTTACTATTGCTCTGAGGCATTGATATGAGGATTATTCATAAAAGAAAGACTCGTTTTTAAACAGAGTAAGGTTGAATTTGATTTTAGATTGATTTATTTGATTCAGTAAACTTTAGTAAACTTCATTAAGTAAACTTTATTTAAAGCTTTGATAAGCTCCATCCATTGAACACCTAAGTCTAGACAGAGCAAAGTTACGTACAGAAACGCAGAAGGATACAGTGAAACAGAAAACCAATGAATAAGCTCCAATTATTGAACAAAATTTATCTATACTGATCTCAATCTATCAACTCTTTTAAACTTCGATTAACTCTATTGGGCCATTCCATGGAAATCGGACGTTTTTTTTCCGCACGTGATGCCTCATTGATTTCATTAAAAATAATAATTTGGGGGGGTAATGAACAAAATTTTGTTGCTGAAGATATCACGTATGTGTGATTTCTTAAGCGAAATATTTCGTCATTACCTTTTAAAGTTATTACTTATTGTTTTTCGTTGAATGGCCCTATTGAACATTCTCCAATATTTTTGTTTACAATTGATCAACAGAAAGGAAAATCAATTTTCAATCAATTGACTTCGTCCTTTGAACAAAATATTCAGGTAATGAACTCAATCTCTCAACTCTTTGAAACTTCGATTAACTCTATTAAGCGTTTTCCAATATTTTTGTTATTTTTGTTCACAGTTGATCAAAAAATAGGGAAATCAATGTTCAATTGATTGATTATAACCATTGAGCAAAATTTATATCATCTACTGAGGATCAATCCATTAACTCTCTACCTAAGATTAACTAACTCTATTGAACATTTTCCTTTTTTTTTTTTTTTTTTTGCAGAACATGTTTTGCAAAAGAAAAAAAGAATCAATCTTTTATCGATTAACTCCATCCGTTGAGCAAAACTAACATTTCATCCAACAATTCCTATTGTGTGAACATACGTAGGATCAAAACGTGCATTTTCTTCGTATGCTAAACTTCACAAATACTCCATTCAATATAAACAGCATGAAAATATTCCAGAGGCCAAGAAAGGCCTCGAAACTTGAATCGATCCCTGCATACCTCCACATCCTAAAGAATTTGTCTTGGATGAAAAATCTAACAAAAAGGGTTGGGGAGTGAGTTCTAAGAACACTGTGGTACATTTTATCCGTAGTATCATTAGTCAAAAAATAAATGTGTCTGCAAAACCCAAGTACAGACAGAAGAAATCGAAGGGTGGTTTGGGGGAGTCGGCAATGGTGCATAAATTGTAACAAGAATAAAATGAAACATGCATTCGTCGCACACAGCACAAGGGGTTGTTTTTAATGAAGTGAGCACGCAAAACCAGTGCTATTTGTACCAGAATAGTGACATTAATTACCTGCCCGCATCATTTTTTATCAACACTCTACGCAAAAATCTCTTTGGAAAAAAAATGGACGGGGCAAGGTGAGGGTGAAAAAACTGTTTTTATTTATTATTACTTTCACCGTAGTTTTTTCGTTTATTTTTTCCTTTTTATTTTGGAGAAAGTTCCTCTGCTCTTAGATCAAGATGTCTGAACACTTCGAGGAAGAACATTTTTCAGTGTCAAGACACGTCAACCTCCTTTCTTCCCATCAAGTTTGCTATGATCTTAATCAATTATTATAAGAAATCGATTTCGATTAGGTTGGGAATTGGAATGCGCTAAAGTTAGTTAATAGAAGGCTGTTGACCAGTGTACAAATTGGAATCGTTTTTTATTATGTATTTCTTTTGGAAAAAATATTGATCAGTCATCGGAATATGTACGCTTTCAACAAGTGGAAGATTAAGCACAAGGGATGTCCAAGACCTGGTACATTTTCCTTCCAGTTTCATCCCCGATATAAATTCCTATGAGTTTGCGTACAATGAAACCCTGATTTTACGTCCCCCGAATCAACGTTTTCCCTGCATTTAACGTTTTTTTCATTGGGTCCCATCATCAATTTTGCACCTATGTATTTTCTGTATTTTACGTTTTTCTTAACCCAGTCCCTTGAGAAAATTAAATTTGGGGTTTCACTGTAAATAAATGCAATTGTATTTTTTTTTATTTTATTTATTTATTTATTTGTGTTGCACATTGTTGTAGAGAACATGGATTGTTAAGATTTTTTTAAATCTTTGAGTGGAAATGAGGTAAAGCTGTAAAAATACAAACTCGAAAAATATCGAACATCCGTTTCAGTCTTCCAAGGAGTTCCTTTTTTTTTTTTTCAATCTCCTCAAAAAAATTTGAAATTCTGGTCTTAAGCGTAAATGTTGCTTATCGTCCAGAACCTCAAACCTTGCTTAGTGTCCAGAAATTCCAGTTATCTATTATTTAAAAATATAAATTTGCATAATGATAAATCTCGTCGCATTTTTGATTAAAAATTAGCACATTAAAGCACAAAGTAATGAGTTATATTGCGAAGTAAAATGCTTATCTAATTCCTGAGCCAGTCATTTTGTAATACTAATTCGAACAAATATTGCACCCATTTCGTTTTTATTCTCTCCGGACGTAATTATGAGTTTAGTTATAGTCAGGAAGTTTAAATCTTGCTCAGTGTCCAGTAATTCAAATTATTTATTTTTCGAACTATAAATATGACTAAAGTTAAATCCCAATTTATTTTTTGATGAAATATGTAGCACCTTAAAGAGTAAAATAATTCAGAAGGAAAAGTTTATCTTTGTGTAGAATCAAACTAATGATTTTGCTATAACACAAATTGGAAAATTAATGCACACCTGTAACAAGGAGCTCTTGTTTTTAATCTGAAAAAAAAAAAAAAGATTCTGAACTTAATTACACTTCTGATTAGCACCAGGAAGCTTCTTAGTGTTCAGTAATTCAAATTATCTTTGTACTTGGAAGTTCAAAGCTTTTCTATATCCAAAAATTGTAATTCCGTACTGCGGGTACTACACAACTGTTTTTTTTTTTTTTTTTTAAAGCAATATTTACTATCACAGCGTTGGTTTTGCTCGGTATTGTAATGAATTATGAGATTAATGAATTATGAACGTTCTTTTCTCTCTTGTCCGCGTCCTTTCTTTGTGTGAATGTGTTTGTTCTACTGTGAATGGTTGCCTATGCCATAAGGACCTTATAAACGAGTCCTTATGGCATGTGTGTACTGTTGAAGTCGGATTTCACACCAAATTACGGTACAGTTGGAAAAGAGAAGCAGTGCACCCCAAATTGCTAGTCTAGCTTATACACAGGAACAACAATGAATTAAGATTATATAAAATTGAAAGAAATTGGAGTTATATGAGAAACATAGCTATTTTTTCCTGCACTTTTTTGCTGTAAAAGGGTTCCTTCGTAATTTCAATACTAATACATGCAATATTCTTTGCAATTTGAGCCTAGTGAACGTCAAAATGATTTATATATTTCTACATATATTTTGAACTGCTAAATTCGTTGTTGAAAGTATAAAAATTCATTTATGTAAAAATGTTTTAAAAGCTTAAATAGCTATCCAAGACGAAATTAATGTGAAAAAACGAAATTAAACTAGAAGTAGCTGCATTAAAATTCAAGGGCTCAAGGCAGAAATGTGACAAGTTACAAGGAGTGACGATCAAAATTTTTGTTTCTCATAACTAAAATTGAAATAAACATGACAATGGATTATGTCATTTGGAAAAAAACTTATCTGGTTTAAGTATTGCATAATATAGAATGTATAATATTTTGAAAAAATCTTTTTTTTTTTTTTTTTGAGTTGGAAGTTGGCTTACTGAAAAATTCGCATCATGTGTCATATCACATTCTTCTTCTGAGCCCTTCAATTGGTTTATCTGTGATGATGATGTTCAAGACCATGAGTCTGTCTGTTCAAAACAAAAAAAAAAGAATATATCGCTTTGGTGCATACTGCAGATTATATTTTTGTACACTAATATAGACGACATTGTGAATTGATATGATATTTTCATCGTTCGGTTATTTACAATTGTACATGATGTAGTACGAAGAGCTTGCCAGGGAGCCAGGGACTGATAACCCCAAAAAACTGGGCAAGTTTAAACTTCCACTCAAAATTGACTGAAAGCTTTTGATTTAAACTTCGGTTTCTGTTTCTAAATACATTTTTGAAGAGAATGTTAGCATAAAAAAGAGGTTCAATTAAAAACAATGGAGAAAATTAATTAAAAATGGGGACACATTTCATACTTACTCCCCACAATATTTTTACATGTGAGATCTGTCCCAAATTTTTTTACCATGTACTTTTATACTATTTTATTAATTCTGTGTGGTGATATATCTGATTCAACAATTTACCGTAGAACTGCATTACAGTCAAATAAAATGTATAAAATTTCTATATGTCCGGGGAGGGGGGGGGGGTGGACTAGCTTTATCGCTTTTTGAAATAATATTTGTAATATTAGTGAGATTTGTATCAATGTGTTTAGAATATAGAAATCCCCCGCCCCTGCCAAACGGCAGGGCGGCAAAATGAAACGGAACTTCCTCTAACTTCAGTAGTTGATCGGGACCAGAGAGCTGCTCCAACTACACATCACATTAAAAGGGAACAGAATGTTTTCAAACTTGGTGAAAATATGTTTTCATTGACAGAAAGTAAAATTCCTGCAAATGATTTTGTTTCATACACTTAAGCAATTAAGTTTTAGGGGGCGTTTTTATTAGTAAAACCCGAAGATTTCTTATACTTATTGAGTTTCAGTCGAAAAGTAACCTATACAGAACGCTACTTCTGCATCATCAGCGCAGCGGGGGGTGCAATGACGGGCGTTACCTCTTGTTATATTGCCCAGTTTAGTAAGGTTGTATATACATATGCGGACAGTGTGTTATGACTGACTCCGACTCAAGGAGAAAATTCTAGCTTGTTATGATGAAACTCACCGTCAACCAGAGGGGAAAAATCTGCATTTTGTATTAGCAAAAACAGAGAAAATGCTTAGGAATTAACTTCCGGGGGGGGGGGATAAAAAAGGAAAAAACCCGAACATTGATTTTAAACTAAACGTTTAAGGTAAACGATTGCATTTTTCTCAAAAAAAAAAAAAAATCAATAAAATAAATGGGACAAATTTCTAAAAATACAAGTTACTAATTGTAGTAGTAGAGGTTAGAAGTGTCGTTATTTTGATTGATCTGTTCTTTTTTTTTCACCAGTACCTTGCACTCGTTCAGTTGAGTGACTTCGTTCATTTAAAACAGTTGCAGGTCCCCTCTTAGCGAGAGTTATTCACGTACATTAAAAATGCTTGAAGGTTTCTAGTAACGAGAGTTACAGTTTCTTGAGTAAAGCTGTCAACGTTACCAAAGAAGAAGCTGTATCGTTACTAGAAAAGTTTATGGAAGTCCAGTTTCCTAGAGCTTTACTTTGTATATTTGTTACCTTTATCAATCATAAAGTAGCAATTTATTTCATGTCTCCTTTATTTTCTACACAATACCTTAATTATTTTTTGACACAAAAAAGACGGTATCAATTACGCGCAGGAATTCCTTCGTGTTGAAAAGTTTTTATGTAATCACTCTTAGATTTACGATCAATATACATGCACCTTCATTGGAAGCATTCCTAATGCGTAACCCAGCGGACACTCAGGTGATAGGGCACTTTAAATCTTAAGATTACTAATGCTGGTTTCCAGCTGTTGACGGCGGGGCTTTTTGACTTGATTGACAGTCGGGACCTCTGCGGCCTTCTGTGTTTTGAAAGTGCTTTTCCTTGTAGTGGGTCGAATTAATCATTCTTCGGAGTCCAGACACTCACAAGCCACCCATTTCTGCATAAAATGCCTCACCGCCGCCTCTCAAAAGTCAGATGACAAGACAAATGACACAAAACTAGACGTCCTGTTCGAGTCCGAAACTCACGATTTTCATTACTATTCTCTGGATGAAATCTTACAACATTTAACCTTTTACCAGACCTTATGAAGTGCGTGACGTTCAACTAAATCTCAAAGTTTCGGTTCTTTTTTTGCACAGACAGCGGAAAGTAGGCAAGGAATGAAACAGAAAAGTAAAAAAAAAAGCTGATGTCGAGATTTCGAGTCTTTGGTCAGTCCTTTCTTTCGTGACAAACTGGATTCTGCAGGAAACACGCTATATTCAAATTTGATTTCCACCAGAAGGATTCTCGGCAGTTGTTAAGCGGAGTTAAACCATCACCGGACATGTAACATTGGCAGAATTATTCATAATTGTTATCAAAATTCATTCACGAGGGCGTAAAGAATGTTGGGTGATGTACACACGCGGAGACTCTCAGACATTGTAGCTATTTCTTGTTTGTCTGTTTCAACGAAGCATTTCATGCGTCAGTGCATTCAGTGATTTTTTTCTTTTTCAACTTTTTTAGGTTTTTGTTACTTTTACTTAGTCAAATTACTCATGCAACTAGTTTTTTCTCTCCTCTTTTTCAGCGGTTTAGACATCCATACATTACTGCTAGTTGCATATTGCACTTTTTGGGGTGAAACGTTGTAGCACCAGTAGCACCTCTTTAAAGTGCCATTTGGCACCCTTAAGAGTGCCACAGATGCCATATGGAGCCTATTTTTTCCTCAAAAGTATTGTTACTGGTTTCAAATGTACTATTAAGTATTACACTGCCAATCATTTAGTCACATTTATGTATTGCTATTTTTTCATGTTTTCCACGATTTTTAGAAATTTAAACCTTAAAATCAGACTTATTTCAATGAATATAGGGATGACGTAATCAGAAGCATCATCTTTACAAGAGTTTAAAAAAATTCTAATCATAATATTTTGTTTTATTGATTCATTTTGATGAGAGACATAATCAAATATATACAGCTACTAGCTGCATATGTGTAGCTGGTCTTTCTTCCTTTCTTTACTGAAGCAAAAATTTAGAAGTAGGTACTGTTTTTTCAGTAAAATAATTGAATCCAAGACATTTGCATATTTTTATTTCGTTGTTGCGAAAATAACTAACTTAAACAATTATCAAGGTTGTTACACTTAAATACATTGTCATTTTATGTACATTTAATTTGAAAAACTTAGCAGCTAATGAAATAAGTTACATTAAAATCTATATATATATATGTATATATATATATATATATATATATATATATATATATATATAAAATATACATTAAAAAATAATATATACATTAAATTAATTAAAAACATTGACAGTATTTATTAAATGCTTTCGTTTGAAATCTAAACCACCTCGAAAATGCTAAGATTTATTTGCAGCAATTGAAAACACTTTTTTTCGGGTAATGCAATGAACTATAAACGACAAATTATATACTGATTCCAACTTTAAGAATTTGAATTGAAGCAATTATAAATACTGAAAGTATTATGCCATCTTCAATACAAACTTGGATGCTCAAATTTTCTGCGAATGTAGATATTTTTAATGACATGTTTGGATTGAGAAGTATACGATTGAGTACATGTAATTGGAAAGAAATTTTCATTAAAATGTTTTATAAGAAGAACGGATCTGTGCAGAATGTCTGACAGCTTTCCCAACAGGGCATAATTAACCTTTTTGAGTCGACTTTAGTTGGGGGAATTCTCTGGAGGGGGGGGGTACAAGCTGCAACAAGTCGCGTTTGACGTCGGTTTTAATATCGCCATCATTACTGGCGTAGCGTATTCCACCGTTACTTAAAACCCCGTCTTTGCATAACACCTTTCTTTTGCTAATGGCTTTTTAGTAAAACGTTCCATTAGACCGGAAGAAAAAAGGTAATTAATTAGATGTGTGTGTGCATGGATATTTTTTAAAACATTTTTTGATGCAAATTCGTTGTTGCCCATTTATTACCGCACTTTTAATCTTTTGGCATTTTTTTAGAAGAAAAGTTTCAGAATCTCATGATTAAACTCTTCAAGTAAATTTTTTTAAATTAGCGAAAGCTGGTGTCAATGTTTGTGTGTTTTTCTTGTCAGTGAAAGTAGACGATAGCTCAACTTTCTTTTAGCAATCTGTTCGTATTTTTCTTGAACAATACTCTTTGTGATACTTTTGGAAGATAAAGATAACAAATGACAGAGATAAAATTTTCTTACTTTTTAAACAGCATATTATGCTTTTGGTGTTTATTATGTGTGATTTTATGTATTTACCAAAGATGGATGTTTTAAAATATGTAGGTAACATGGTTTGAAGAATTAAAGCCCTTTTTTTTTTTTTTTTGTGGAAATTAGTTTAAGTAAGAACTATTCAAAACGTACTATAATATAAGATGACGTTTGCAAAAAAGGATACCGAAAAGCTTCAAGTGATTAGTTGAAACAGCAACTCAATTTATTATGTATAGTTGTAGTTGACCTTTAATTAGTGACGTAGGATGTCCTACAATTCGGAAGAATTAGACTTTTACATTCAAACGTTTCCTATTGTTAACATATCGTCACCTCAGAGCAACCGTAAGACATCTATTCCTAGAAACAACAGTCAGATACTCTACTATTGCTCTGAAGTCATCATGTATGGCTTTAGATGTAATGTACATACCACTAGCGCAGCCAGAACTACCTTCTGGGGTTTTTTTTAGATTAAAGCAGTCCCTACTTGTGTATAAACTACAGTATTAGGATTGGCAATAATGTTGAAACCAAAGCCTCTGAAGGGTGTTTTACGCCGAAATCCCCCCCCCCCTCTTCGCTGCGCCACGTATATGTATGCTATTTACGGTACGGTTTCAATTGTATTTATTGTATTTCAATTGTATTGTATTATTTCCTACTTTAATCTGCTAAACTGTGCTAAGTGCACAAAGCACAAGTAATGATGGAGCTACATACCCCCCCCTTCCCCTTCTCATGATTTATTTTACAAAAATTCACTTCACCAGTTAAGCGCTAAATGTTTTCAATTGAACATATGAAGCTGTTATGTTTTTATTTCTAGTTCGGTCTGAAAAAATATGCGATGCTCTTGCAGTCATAAATGTATGCCATCTCTAAGCTATTTCTTCTTTAATCCGTCCATTGACCCACAGCGTTGAGCAAAGTCTATTGTCATCAGCATCTGTATAAACTCACCAAGTTTTCAGTCAGTCTCTACCCTTTAGACCTTCATTGTTCCGACGATTTACAATGTCCAGTATGAAGAAGAGTCAAATGAACACAAAAGACTGTTCAAGAAACGTTTCACTTTAAAACTAAACTGCTGAATGAACGTCATCAAAGTCGCTGTAAATCGTTCCCCAAGTGGAGGGAAAACTTCCTTCTTTCTATACAGTAATAAAATTAAAAGGCCATCCACGCCTTTATGGGTTGGAATGACACGCTGCAGATCGCGGAGGACCTTGCCATTAGGCAAATCAACGAAATAGACAAGTCAATGTGGAAGAAGCTTCACTTCGGGAAATATTTCCTAAACAAAGCTAACAACAGCGTTTTGACGCATAACTAATACACACTCTTGTTTCTGATCAGGTATTTGAGGTGAAAGGTGGTTGTGTTGCTTCTTTTCTTACTTCTGAGGCTATTTTTTCGAAGCGAAAGAAATCGTATTTGGAGGGATTGTCGAGGAATGACAGGTAAGATGGATGAGGTGCGCTTTAATTTGATGGGGTCGGTTTTTTCTTGAGTAAAAAGGAAAAGAATCCCCCTTGTTGCCCTGAGGTCTTAATATTTAATGACAGTTTTGCAATGGCTCCTTTTTTCTATTAGCATTTGAAAAACTAAAAAAACATGTAGGTAAATGGCCGAGGTTAAAGTTTCTATCGGCCTTAGCATCGGAAATGGTAAACAATTTTATCTAAGGCAATCTTGAATTCGCTGTAGCTAATTATAATTTTCCAGTTGCGAGCTTGGGTTAGTGACCAAAAATGAATAATTTTCTATTATGCATGAGTTAAAAAAATATTTTTCATCATAGGGTCTGAACCCACGAAAAACCAACAACCTACAGTATAAACTTTTTTTGGGTTCATAAACATGACAGAACGTGAAAACCAAAACGTAGTAGATGATATTGCAGAGAGATTTATATTTTTCTGGAAAATCTTTAATTTATTTTGCATTAGAACAGAGTATGGGATGTAAAATTGTGTGTTTTAAATAAGGACTAGTTACCACTGACAGTTGTTTCTTTAAAAACAATCTTCAACGAGAAATACTTGTTACATGATATTGCATTAATAGCGTGGCAGAACAGCTTCATCTGTACTGGTGTTTTGAATGAAAAACGAAAAAAAAAGTAGTTTCTAAATGTTACATGGCAACGTGAACATTACTATTAAAATACATGATAAATAAATGGAGTAATAAGTAGATTGTGTTATTTCTTTGCTTCGCTTTCATTTTTTCGTTTTTTTCCACTCTACACAGTAAAGCAGAGCATCAGTTTGAGTGATTGGAAGTTCGTTTGTCAGTCAGCTAGTTTGAAATACTTAGACGAACACAAACAATTTACACTTAACAATTTACACAAGAAAGTTTGGTCCGAACCTAGTACGGTAGATTAGGTTTATGCACCTCGAGGCGATTTCTAGTTTAAATCAGTTTCTTTCTCTTTTTGAGTTTTTAGCAATTAGATTATAACAGACAAAAAGCGTTCTTCCTCGTTTAAAATGTTTATATCTTTGTGAAGCTTCGATTTTCCTGTGTTAGATAATATTTACAAGGTGTCTTTACTAAACTATAATAGTCTTCAGCTGTTACATCACGTTTATATTTCTTTTAATTCTCTTAATGTATTTATGTTATTTATTTATGTTATTTTTTTATTCAACCATTAATTATTCTTCCTCCCTTTCTTTTTTGTTGACTATTGATAAGGGAATGCTTTTTTTCGGTTGCAAAAGGTTCGTTAAGAATTAAATGATAAAGCTGGCAGTACGCATCTTCGTTTATTTATTTATTTTTCTTTATTTATTGTAGTTTATTTATTTACTTAAATTATCTCTTTTTTCCTGAAGTTTGAACGTTAATTCTAATTTATACGAACGAGCACTTTTTCCTGCGCATTTAATGGAATGAAATAACTGCCTTTATTCATGGTAATTTGTATTTTTTCACACAAAAAAAATTTGTTTAAAGATATACTTTTTCCTATATATGTAGGCGGCTCTTTTTTAAACGTATACCGTGGCCAATGCATGGGCGATAGTACTTTTTGTACGAATTTGTGTTATGACTGCCTATATAGATGAGACAACCAATTGTTAACGGTAAACGGTTCGTTTTGAAAGTCACTGTAGGCAACTTCTTCCAAATTTGTACCACAAGCAACGATATGACGGGAACGTCTAGTATATATTATACAAATGTCTGAAGCAAGAATTTTACTGAAAAAGTCTAAGTGTCTTTCACATAAACAAACGTCTTATGATTGTTGAGCGAATAATGAAAGTAAATTTAATAACATTTCCTTGAACTTTAGAAATCATATTAAATGCTTCTGAGGAATTAATTCAATAATCGTTTCTTGACAATAGCCATTTTCTCCATTATTTGCACGGATCTAAGTACTTGCTTTCTTTTGCCATTTATGTATCATGAGCTATTATTTTTGGTAGAAAACATTCCAGTTGTTAAAATTGAACAAAAATACCCCAGCCATAGCAATTCCGTTTAGGAATTCCGTTCACTGCTGGAGTCTGCAAAGTTTTCCCACATCCATTTTAATTAGGCGAGCGAACGCGGTTCCCAATTATCAAGTATCTCTCTGAGGAAATCATCCCACGGTGTATGTTTGAATATAGAAGCCGCTGCAATGATAAATCAATAATTTGGTCCTAACGTCATTAGCAAGCTTCTCTAGTCAAAGTTGCTTGATTGAAAATAGTTCAATGATTTATGTGTTTAGACGCCCATAACTAGGTGCGGACGAATATAGTGCTGATTGCGTTCCCCAAAAAACTTCATCGTGATAACTTCATCAGCTTCAGGAGCGTATTTGGTCAGACTCATACAAGTTTGTCATTTATATTAAGTACAGCTTAATAGCATCAAATATTAATCCTTTACCGCTCTGATTTCTTTAAGGGTGAACATTTATCTTGCACAAGTTGTCGCATTTTTCTTTTAACTTGACACTGGGGTTGGTCAGAAGAACGTGAAGGCTTCAATTAAGGTTTATGAGGATTTCAGTGGCGATCGACGCGTTTTAATGAAGAAAAAAGTGTTTCATCTTCTTAGTCCAATTTCAAGAACGGACGAAAAGTGAAAATAAGATATCACGATAGTATAACAAATGATCCCATGTAATTTTTAGGTTTGAATAATCGGGAAAATAATTTTGTCATGAAAACTTCATGAAGAACAGTTTATGTGAGAGAATATATGTAATAACCCAATCGAGGCATTTGTTTAACATATCATGGGCTAGAATAATTCAAAAATCCTCTCCGCCTTTGATCTTCAATTTGGGAAGCTTTTCACAAGTTGAGAGAAAAAAAAAAATCCTGCGTTTATGTAATTATGTAATTATTCCTCACTTAGATTTTTTTTAAAAACATATTTAGCGGTCATTGCTACCGAGACGCAAGTGCTACCGCGACGTAAGTTTCTGCTGATGTTTGTTGATAACTTTTTGTGCATTGGTGTTTGATCCTTTCCGTTGTTGTTAACATATTATTTACTGGGTATTTTTTTCTTGAATGCTTTCCATACACATAAATTATTAAAACTATTGATAATTTTGTAGTGATTTGTTATCCGTTTAGTTATTTTCTAGAATTGAAAAACATGCTTCGTGAGCTATAATTCCTAATTTATTTATTTTTGCCTACATTCAACTAAAATTCCTGTGATTAAAATTTTTCATTTAGCATTAATGCATTTATTTTATTCTATGTATTGAACCGCTCATAGGAGGTACACTACTTACACTAGACTATTGCTAAATATTTGAACCGAGTTTGAGTTAGGTATCGAGAATACTTTAGAGGCTTTTGTTAAGTTATTAGTTGTAACAATATTTGCCAAGTGAATTGATTAAATTAAGTCGAAAAGTAAAAGTTTATGTACATTCCACTTGGACCAAATACTGTAATAACCTTTCTTTAAGACCTACTCATTCATCACTGAAAGAAAATAAATATCCCCTCCCCCCCCCCCCTTTTTTTTTACAAAGCTAACGATTTTTTAGTCATTTTTTTATGTTTCAGGTTAATATTGCTATCAAAATTTGGTGTTTACGCTTAACTAGACTTTAGAAGAAAATTTCACCCCCAATGACACTTTTGATATATTATTCGCTATTTTACTTATTTGTTTGTAATATTTTAAACGTTTATCTAAAGCTTTTTTTTTAATAGATTGAAACTTAGGAAGTTCTTGCTGCATGTTATACATTTAAATAGTTCGTAGTAATATTCAAAAAAAGCTACTGATAAGTTTCTTAAATGATTAAGAAAACAATGTTTCGTAATTTTTATTATTATTATTTGTAAATTATTATCAGAATTAAACCCTTAAATGCTGCTTCAGTGGCACAGAAAAGTGATCATTGATCAAGTTATCTCTTGCCTGCTTCAAAAGTAAAAATTCAATACCTCTGTTTTTCTCATTTAA
>NC_072740.1:116849451-116930086 GCF_026930045.1 Uloborus diversus
TACCAGGACTGTGATTAAGATTTTTCCCCTGTTTAGCTTCGGATTCTCATCATCATACCTAATGTCGGAAGATGTTTTGGTAATTGTGAGGAGTTAAGGCACGAAGCGAAGGATGATGATGATGATGGCGGATAAAAACAGAAGAAATTATTCTATGGATTTTTCAAGCATTCGACCGATTGTAAGCTAATGGAAGTACAACCACATTGAAAATCCAATTACCGGGAATATTAGCATTTGCTATGTGTTGCTCCTTGTTGAAAAACATTAGAAATATTAGCATTAAGGGTAATCGTCTCTCTTCAATGGCTGAAATGATTAATTAAAGTCTGGATAGTTTGTCCTATTCAAATGCCGTTTTACTGGTAGTACTTTTGTCTGATATAGTTTGCAATCATTATCAAGTGATAATTTCCCGATAGTTTTTCAATGCACTTATGGAAAAACGTTTGTTCGACGTAAGTGAAATTAAAATAAAATCTGTTATATGAAAAAAGATTTGATACATTGCAATTCAGTGAAACCCCGATTTTAAGTTTCTCAAGAGACAGGGTTAAAACGTAAAGTACGGGAAAATGTAAAATAGGAGAAATACATAGGAGCAAAACTGATTATGGGTCCCGATGAAAAAACGTTAAATGCCGGGAAAATGTGGATTCGGGGAACGTAAAATCGGAGTATCACTGTACTTGTATTCTGGATTTTTTTTTTTTTTTTTTTTTTGTAAAATTTTTACTCCTTTGTTTTTTTTTTCCTGGTCTTATGCTCCAGAAAATTTTTACTTTTGCATTCAAACGTTTTGTAATATTTATGTTATTTACAATAGTTAAAGCTGCATTCATATAGATAACCAATACAAAAAACATTGGAAATATCCCTTCTTTGATTTACTACCGTTCACAAGAAGTTTAATTTTGGGGTGATATACACCATTCCTCACACGTTTCAAAAAAAAAAAAAAAATCCCCTCACTAGTTGAGGATTAAATTTAGTTAATATCCAGCCATTGTAAAAGACGTAAGTTAGTTTGTAATTTTCTAAGTGATGAAGTTGAATTTTATTGAAAAAATTTCAATAATTCCATAGCAACACGATTTCTATGTTTGTAATTGCAACTTCTTGTACAATTTTGTGATTCTCAACATTGATCTTTTCTCATTTGTTCATATTTTCTTCTTTCACTGTAAGGAACCTACTTATTCTTGAATTTGTGGCATACATAAAGCTATATACTTTATCAGGAATCTTTTTCCACACTTTGCAAACATAAAAAAACAGTCGAAAATGCGCATATTTCTGATCAACTTTGCAAAACTATCCTAAGTTTATCTGGGAAACTGTTGCCTGCAGAACTTAGACAATAATAAAGAACGCCCCCTCTCTTACGAACAAGAAATGAGTTAAGGAAAAGACCATTAACACTCACTCACACAATTTCGATGCGATCATATATGGAAGAAGGAAAAAAAAAGAAGTAAATCGGTATATTTTGGTAATAAGAGAAGTTTTTTCATTTGAGCGAAATAGCTCTTCTACGATCAATGCCGTCTCTAAAGAATGCCGTTTAACGTCCACTTCGTTGTCTGTTTTCTTCTGGTGTAGAAATAAACGATATTAATTGGTTTCTTTCAAGAAGACAACAACTTTTGCTCGTCTGAGCAAAAAACATCCGACTAAAATTGCTTCGCTGCACATAAAACAACTAAACTAATTTAAGAATATAGATTTATTGCTCGACTGCCAAGGTTGTAGTGTGCTTAGTTGTTTAGTTGAGAACTGTCATTTTTTGGTTGCTTAGTTAAATTTTGCCGCATTGCAGCAATTAATGCGTTTTTTTTTTTTTATTATTTAGATTTTTTTTTTTTTTTTTTTTGTAACACAAGTGGTGAGGTTGAGTGTATGAACCTCATCTACTTGAGGAGACATAATATTTAAGGATAGATTGAGTCAAAGATGGAGTAACATGAAGAATCTGGTTGTTATAAGAAGAGAGCATTACCAGGGGCACTCCGAATTTAAATTTGGGTGGGGTGGGGGGATGAGGGAGGAATTCGAAGCTTATAGAAGGAAACTCCAAACTTGAAGGAATGATAAAATGTGAACATGTGCACAAACCTGCATCTAATTAGAAGAGACTTATATGGTTTTATTTAAAAAAAAAAAAAAAAAAAAAAAAAACAGTACCGCCGTACTCTCTCCATATTTGCCGACTCTTTAATTTTCCTTAATTTTCCGAATAAGAACATTTTCGGGAGATCTTAGTCATCTCTCATTCGGGCTCCCCTGAACATTACTGCTAAAGAGGATTTAATTTGTAACAAAAGAAGTGAGGGAGTTCTACAATCTTCAAAACTTTTTTTTCATAAGTATTACGTGCGAGACTTCCTTCCACCGCTTAACTTGTCTCATAACATTAAAAATAAATATTGTTGCTGAGCTCTTCTTAGCTCCTACGGAAATTGAGCCCAGCATTATTAAGTAACTAAAAAAATGTCAAAATCTTACTACCGTTAAAGGCTATATTGTTTCTATAAACAAAGGAATATTTTTTGTCACAAAATTTTATTTTTGTTAATACAATTACAAGTTAACCTGTTAGTTAATTTTCCAAAAAAAATAAATAAATAAATAAATAAATAAATAAATAAATAAAATAAAAATGTAAAACATTAGCAGTGAAAAAACGTATCATTATCATTTACAATATAATATTTAATTTCGAAAAAAATAACTGGCTACAACTGTTTCGGAACCTCAAACCACTTTATTTTTAAGGATCGCTGCCTCTTAAAAGATAAATGTTTTTAAAAATAGTTTTTGATAAAAAGTAGTTTAAAATGAGCAGCCATTTCGGGTAAATTTGACTCTCAAATTTCTCTTCTTTAAACTAACACTCATAGTTTAAAAGTTCGGCTGTTTTTGTTTTTATGAACTGTAAGAAAAACTTCTAAAGATTGTACATTTTCCCAAAATTAAAAAATAACAATTAAATCCATTTAAGGAGAATTTATAGCCTGGTTCAAAGTTTTAATGCCATTGAGGGTCACCTCAAGCCACGTTACAAATGAGATGCAAAATAAATTGTTTTATTAAAAGTAGTGCAGCTTTGAAGAAGGAAAATAACATTGCGAAATGTTTGCCCTACTCCCTCCCCCTACCTCATTTGTACTTTACTACATTCCAGAATTATTGTTATTAATCATACTGGACCTAAAAGGTACCATCATATGCACCAGCAGTTTTAACAATGCGGCAACAGAATTATTGAGTGATGAAATAAGTGGTGTACAATTTTGGCAACTTTAGAAAAATAATAACAATAAAGATTAGAAAACTTATTTCATAACCTTACCAGAGAGTGCAGCACTTGTTTTTTTTTTTTTTTTTTTTTTTTTTTTTTTTTTTTTTTTTAAGTCAAATATACTAAAAAATGAAATGGCGTAAAGTTGATTGACATTCGTAAATTTCCTTAAATGGTGTACCGATTTTATTTATGCTTCATATTTATCAGTGGAGGCATACATATTAAAAGTATGCATTACCGAAAAAACCCATTCTTAAGCTTCATTTTATAGTTAAACATGTTTAACAAATTTTCTGACTGGCTTGAATCCCATTAGTGTTTCCGTTCAAAAATTTCACTGGAAGTTCAAATAGAACTACGCACGTTCGACTTCAGTAGTTGATCCGAGAACAGTTTTTATCTTCGCAAAATTTGCTGGAAGAAAACTAAAACTAGTCCTCGTATACTGGCTTAAGATTCCCCCCCCCCCCCCCGATCCTTTTCTCTCCGCTGATCGTGTGCTTCTACGCCTTTCTGTCTGGAACTACGTCTGGGAAAACGGATGTAAATCAATGAGACTGAGACGAATAAAAAGCAAATACAGAGAAAACTTCATCTGTTTTGAGACACTACGTTTTTAATATTAAACTCAAAACTCAGTTGAGAACAAAAGTTGTTTTAATTCCAATATATGGATCTCTCAATTCGGATAAGAAGCAGAAATTCAACGGTATTGGCCTTAGTTTTTTATTTTGACTGCTTCATTATTAATCTTTGATCCCAGCATAACTACAACAATCTTTTGCTCTACTATCCAAACTTGTGATGGCAGAGATTATTTATAAAATCTTAGTTGCTAGATTACAAAACTCGCTCACGAAGAGCTGCATTTTAAGCAACTTTAATCCATCACTCATCTCGGCAGTTACTCAGGAGAAAAAAACAAAAGAAGTTGGAATAAATTTCCTATTTCTAGTTTATTTTTCGTGCATTTCATTATCCAAATATACTTAAATACTTCGGTTGAAATTCTGTGTACCGCCTGACAGTGATGAATAGGTTTTGGGGTGCGTTTTGTTAATTGGCTATCGATTCGCCAAGTTTTCTACAAATCTTGAACAAGTGCAAAGAGAACTTCATCTGTTCTTCTGAGACTCCGTTTTTAAGATTTAAAACTAAACCGAGAATAAAGGTCATTTTAATTCCAATATACGGTTTCTTCGATTCCGATAAGCGGCAAAAATTCAATGGTATTCTTTTTTTTTCTGGTCTTGGCATTGGCAGCTCGTATGGTG
Source organism: Uloborus diversus (assembly GCF_026930045.1). NCBI lineage: Eukaryota > Metazoa > Arthropoda > Arachnida > Araneae > Uloboridae > Uloborus > Uloborus diversus. The sequence continues at coordinate 116,854,030 of NC_072740.1, forward strand.
GGGGGGGGGACTGCTTCCTCCCCTTCTTGGAGTTAAAAATTAATGATCGATTGAAAAATTATTTTTTACAGACTGAAACAATTTATTTGACGAAAAAAAATTAAAAATTCTAAATAAATGGATTTTTCTTATGTTATTTCATAAGAATGGAACTTTGAATTGAAAGGGGGGAAGTCTACGGTGGCCATCCGTCCCGATATTTTTGATACTATAATCCACATTTTAGAGGTCATTTAATCAGTAATGTTAAAAGCCATTAGCATAACTCAATTTTCTATAAAAAAAATCAGCTTCAGGTGCTCAGGGACGCTTTTTTGACCCCCACGTTTTTTATAGGCCAGCCACCTATGGGTTTTAGTTTCTGATTTTGAGTCCATCATTATTGAACTTTGATCCAAGCATAACTACAGCGATCCTTTGCTCTACTATCTTAACCTGTTATGACAGAAATGATTTATTAAGTCTTATTTGTTAGATTACGAAACTCACTCGCGAAGAGTTGCATTTTAAGCAACTTTAATCCATCACTCATCTCGGCAGTTACTGAGGTAAAAACAAAAGAAGTTGGAATAAATTTCCCATTTCTGGCTTATTTCTCGTGCATTTCATTATCCAAATATATTTAAATACTTCGGTTGAAATCCTGTGTACCGCTTGACAGTGATGAATAGGTTTTGGTGTACGTTTTGTTAATTGGCTATCGATTCGCCAAGGTTTCTGCGCAGCTTACGTTCCAGTTACCAGTTACCTGATTGCTTAAATTGTTTGCAAAATGAACTCCGCATACCAGTGAAGATATTACTTGAGAGTACTTTTTTTAAGTATTTGAAAAGGTTAACTCTTTCAAAAATGGTTCAAAGTATGGAAATTCCTCAAGATTTTTACGGTGTGGCATGAACAAAAGTGAATCAATTTACGCTTTCTGCTGAATTTTTAGCCTTCAATTGCATAATATATTGCATTTCATGGGCATTGATGGTTGTCATTTGTAATGAAACTTGCAATTGATTTTTTTACGAATAGAAGTAGGTTCAATACTATCTGCAGAAGGGGTGAGGGGGGGGGCAAATAATTTAAGATTTTCCTTTTAGGGGAATATAACCAAAAAATGAGATCACTTAAGGGACTGCTTCACCTCTCAAAAATTTTTATTGCATTCTATTTTTTTATGGTCTATTCTTCAATAGCTAAAAAGTTGAATACGTTGAAGTAAACTTAATACATTCAAAAACATTGTACTCACACATTTCCCGCCCCCTTTACATAGGTGTCACAGTAAACGCCCTTAATATACTAGTGTAGTACCCCCTCCCCCTGTCCTAGAACAAAGCTGAGCAATGGAAGCAACACTGACTATCAGTGGCGGATTTAACGTGTCGCAAACGTCGCAATTGCGAGCGGCCCGCACCCAAAACATCTGAAATGTCTATCAATGTTGAGCACATAATTTTAAAGAGTGATAGACAAAGAGGGATTGCAATGGGTCACGAAACGTGTAAATCCGCCACTGTGGACTATCTTATTATATTACTCTTCATCACTGCATTGAAGAAGATGGAATATTTTGATTCAGTTTGTAGAGCATTAAAATTAGAAAATTAGCAGTTTTCAGAATTATTTGAAGTATTTGTTTTTAGTTGAACTTTGATTTAAGTAGTTATCATGAAAGTTTGGTTTTAAAAATGTAAATAGTTTCTGGCCGAAGTAAAACTCAGTTAATAAAGCAACTAATTTCACCGCTGTTAAATGTATTGTATTTTGAAAATCTCTTCCCCAGATGATATATAATTTAAAAATGATTTTTATTAAAACCTTTAATCTACAAATGAGTTTTAGGAAGCTAATAGGCACTATATAGTATAATATGGTCTTAAAAGACAAAAATTTCTTAAATTTCATGGGATATAAAGTAAAATACCACGAAACTACGCAATTCATTCATCTGAAAGGCTTTAAAATGTAGTTATTTTATAATCAAATAGGAAAGTTTGAGTTGAAAATATTTAGTTCTTTTGTTAGAAATGTAGTTTTCTGTAATGAAATTTGAAAGTTTAAGTTAAGAATCAAGTCACAAACTGTTTAGTTGTTTGATATGATGAATTATTCAATATATTTCCTTTAAAGTGTCTTCCTTTACATTGAAGCAGGTTTGTCATGCATATTTGTTCTGGGAGAAAAGTTTGCTTATTCTGATTCAAACTCTTATCAAATTTTTTAATAAGAAAAGGAGTCGTTGAACCCAGCTGACGTATATGTTTAGTAAATATCAATAATTATTTTTATGCATTCCTTTAGGAAGCTAAACGAGAAAAATCCAGTAATAAATGGAAACACTCCAGTAAAAAACAATGATTTTTAGAAGGATATTAGTTCCTGAAAAATTCCTACTTTATCGCATAACTTAGTGTACAGCAGAAAGTGCTGTATTAAAATGGAAGAACCCCGAAATCAAGCAAAATCACTTCCTCGTATCAGTTTGAGCACATTATGAAGTTTTTAAAACTAAGGTGCAGTTTGAAATCAAGCATTGATGTGCTGTCAAGTTTCTCATTTAGCTCTTTGACTTTACTTAATAAAATTCGATCTTTAGAGATAATTACATTTCTAACAAGGAATACGTTTGTTTGGGTTCGTCCTCGAAATAATCCCTACAAATACATTTCAACATCAAACTATGAAGTGCACAAGTTGTAAAGGTTAACTGAAGTATTAACACCTTGAATTACAATTCTTTTTCCAGTCAACACTGCTCAGTCAGACAATAAAATTTCATAAGTTTTTAGAAGTGGAACTTCGAACTTGTTGTTTAAATAATTCATGTTAGTAAGAACAGTATTTTAGAAAGGATGGATATTTAGTTGGATGTTAGTAAAAACAGTTTTTAGAAGAGGAATTGATGTAGAAACTTTCAACTTGTAGCTCAAATAATTCATGTTAGTGAGTTAGTATTTTAGTAAGTTTGTTGGATGTAACAAAAAGTTTTTAGAGGAGGGATTTGATGTAAAAACTTCGAACTTGTTGGTAGTTAGTAACAACAGTATTTATGAAGTTTTCATTTCTGTGAATGTTATTTGTTATACACCCTGCGGAAAAAAATGCCCGTTCACTAGAAAATCTCTAGGAAACTGGGCTTCCATAAAGCTTTCCATTAACGAAACAAATTCTTCTAAAGTAACGCTATTTAAGAAGGAATAGTTACTGGAAAACCTTTATGGAAGCCCAGTTTCCTAGCGATTTTCTTGTGAAAGGACAATTTTTTGACTATGTATTTGTCAATAACTTCTGGCTGGTGCAGCTCATCATTGGCAGTTTGAAAAAAAAAAAAAACATAATGAGCTGGATTCGTCATAATATCTTTCAGAAGAGTTCAAGGGTTTCAAACTGCGTTAAACCAGATCCATTTAACGAAAGCTAGATGTTGAATCAGGTTAATCGGTTTCATCGCTTTCTGCGCTGTTTATATATATATATATATATATATATATATATATATATATATATATATATATATATATATATATATATATATTTATTTTGGATTTTTTTCTCCGCTGATGAAGAGTGGTTTTATTATTTATTTATTTATTTTTGGATTTTTCTCCCGTTGGTTTGATTTGAAATGATTGTTTGTATTTCTAAGCTGATTTTAATTCCTTTTCATTCACGGTATAGCTTCTTACTTTTCATATTTTAGCATAGATTTTTGATTGTGCTATTTAATGCTGCTGTTGAAAAGAGAGCGAGAAAGGTTCATTTGTTGATTTTAGTTGTCTAATTTTCTGAATTGTAAAATAAATAATTCAGGAATCGAAAAAATGTTAAACAACTACATTCAGTCTGCGTTTACAATGAGCCTTTTCCTCTGTGCAGGGATGTGGAGCATTTTTATTGCATAGCTCCATGTGTTTTTTCATTATCACTACCACTGAAAAAACCATATTTTTTCATTGTTTGGGATTTTTACTACTGCTCCTATTTGTTATACGAGTAATACTAAACACAGTTTTCAGTTATTGAGTCTATATTAGACCTAAACACCTGCGTTAGCTTTGTCTTGGCAAATTCACATTAAATTTTATTAAGTGAAGTAATTAATAATAAACACATTTAAATTTCTTTTATGGGATTTTTTTTTTTTTTTTTGAAATTTTAGTGCAACGCGAAACATTTTATAAGAAATCTATTGAACTTAGACACATTTTAGAATTTGTTTTGTGATTTTACAGCTTGTAACCTAAATTCTTTCACAATGCTCAGATATTCTTGCAATAATTACTATTTGTGTAAGTTGGACAAATTACGAGAGCTAAATCAACAATTTCCCTAAAAACCTAAAAACAAGGCATTCTATGAAACTTAATTCATTGCATGATGCATTGTTTACAATATTTGATTTGGTTAGATAGTACATCATTGAGCACATTTAACTACTCTCGTTACGTAAAACGCATCGAAATATAATCCAATCTATCCTATTATTCTTGAGTTTGCTTTAAAAGTTTTGAACATTGTTCATAAATTCTTTAGTCATTTGCTTTTAATCTCCAGTTTAAAGAATCAGGAATCAGAATCGTTGCTGAAATTGACAAATCACGAGGATAATTAATTGATTTTTCCCTGTATAAAGAAAGATGGTATCAGCCTTTAGAGCGCACAGCTTCCATTGCATCCATTCAGCTTTTATTCCTGCATTATCGCGGCTAAGATCTCAAAAATTCTGATTTGCCGACATGTCCCAGTTCTCTTAGCCCGGCTTATTGATTGCCTCTTCGACTGTCTCGTCATCGTTCGTGGTCTCGAGAGGAGCTTTCTTTAGCAGAGATTAATGATGAGAGTTGAATTTCTGGACTTCAATTTGCATGCATTGGGCAAAATTCATCATGAAAGTTGTTGGCAAAGATACGGGTAAAATGCTGCAGAGACGTGGTAACTGCATAGACGCAATTTCTTTTTTGCGACATGCCGGCATTTTAATGAATCTTTTAAAAGCTGCTTTTCATAATCACCAGTTAGGTTAGATCTCACTTTTCAGTATTATAATGCACATGTACCGTCTGCCAATTATGAGTTTAAGACAATATATAAGTCATTTTCAGCTTTTAAATACATGACATACAGTAGTGATATCGTTTACTACAAACTCGATTATTACGAAATGCGTGCTTGTATAAAACGCAAAAAAGTTCTCCAAAATTCATGAAAGTTGTTGGCAAAGATACGGGTAAAATGCTACAGACACATGATAACTGTATAGAAGCTATTTCGTTTTTGCGACATGCCGGTATTTTGATGCATCTTTTAAAAGCTGCTTTTCATGCGATAATCACCAGTTAGGTTAGGTCTCACTTTTCAGCATTATAATGAACATGTACCGTCTGCAAATTATAAGCTTAAGACAATATATCAGTCAACTTCAAAGCATTTAAATATATGACATGCAGTAGTCTGCCGTGAAAAGGTAAAGAGCATTATCTGCAAAAATGAGGTTTTGAGATATTTGAAGAATCGCGTTTTGGTTTTTATACTAACAGTAGAAAAATGTTGGAATCTCGCGGTTTTCTTTTTTTTTTCCGGGTTTAATTTTCCGATGAAACCAAATAAGCAATTTTCACAGTAAAGTTTAAATAAAATTGATGACAAAAATGAAAATAAATTAATAAATAAATGAAGTCCAAATACTGTGCTTTATCTTCCCGTGTGAGCTTGTTTAGTTCAAGGTCGCTTATTACGAAATGCGTGCTTGTACTAAACGCAGAAAATGTTCTCAAAAATTCAATTTGTTTGCATTGGGCAATATTTATCATGAAAGTTGTTTTTAAAAATAGGGTTAAAATGCAGCAGATACGTAATTAACTGCGTAGAAACTTTTTTATTGTTTTATTTAATTTTTTTATATTTATCGACAGATTTATTTATTAATTAATTTTATAGTTTATTCAAACCCCCTGCGAAAATTTTCAGAACTTTTCCAAAAAAAAAAAAAGCTTTATACTGTATTATTATTTTATTTATTTATTTTTTTTTTTTGACTAAACATTTTTATCGCTATTTTTTTTTTTCGTTTATTCTTCTGTCCGTCGACCTTATGTCGGACATTCGGTGACGTCAAAGCGTTACTCGATCATTGATTTTAGCTATTGTATTCGTTGCCTCAGAGCAACAGTAGAATATCTTAGTGTTATTCCTGGGATTAGATATTTTACTATTGCTCTGAGGCATTGATATGAGGATTATTCATAAAAGAAAGACTCAACTTTAAACAGAGTAAGGTTGAATTTGATTTTAGATTGATTTATTTGATTCAGTAAACTTTAGTAAACTTCACTAAGTAAACTTTATTTAAAGCTTTGATAAGCTCCATCCATTGAACACCTAAGTCTAGACAGAGCAAAGTTCCGTACAGAAACGCAGAAAGATACAGTGAAACATAAAATCATGAATGAGTTCCAACTATTGAACAAAATTTATATATACTGATCACAATCTATCAACTCTTTTCTAACTTCGATTAACTCTATTGGGCCATTCCATGGAAATCGGACATTTTTTCCCGCACGTGATGCCTCATTGATTTCATTAAAAATAATAATTTAGGGGGGTAATGAACAAAACTTTATTGCTGAAGATGTCACGTATGTGTGATTTCGTAAGCGAAATATTTCGTCATTACCTTTTAAAGTTATTACTTATTATTTTTCGTTGAATGGCCCTATTGAACATTCTCCAATATTTTTGTTTACAATTGATCAGCAGAAAGGAAAATCAATTTTCAATCAATTGACTTCGTCCTTTGAACAAAATATTCAGGTAATGAACTCAATCTCTCAACTCTTTGAAACTTCGATTAACTCTATTAAGCGTTTTCCAATATTTTTGTTATTTTTGTTCAGAGTTGATCAAAAGATAGGGAAATCAATTTTCAATTGATTGATTATAACCATTGAGCAAAATTTATATCATCTACTGAGGATCAATCCATTAACTCTCTACCTAAGATTAACTAACTCTATTGAACATTTTCCTTTTTTTTTTTTTTGCAGAGCATGTTTTGCAAAAGAAAAAAAGAATCAATCTTTTATCGATTAACTCCATCCGTTGAGCAAAACTAACATTTCATCCAACAATTCCTATTGTGTGAACATACGTAGGATCAAAACGTGCATTTTCTTCGTATGCTAAACTTCACAAATACTCCATTCAATATGAACAGCATGAAAATATTCCAGAGGCCAAGAAAGGCCTCGAAACTTGAATCGATCCCTGCATACCTCCACATCCTAAAGAATTTGTCTTGGATGAAAAATCTAACAAAAAGGGTTGGGGAGTGAGTTCTAAGAACACTGTGGTACATTTTATCCGTAGTATCATTAGTCAAAAAATAAATGTGTCTGCAAAACCCAAGTACAGACAGAAGAAATCGAAGGGTGGTTTGGGGGAGTCGGCAATGGTGCATAAATTGTAACAAGAATAAAATGAAACATGTATTCGTCGCACACAGCACAAGGGCTTGTTTTTAATGAAGTGAGCACGCAAAACCAGTGCTATTTGTACCAGAATACTGACATTAATTACCTGCCCGCATCATTTTTTATCAACACTCTACGCAAAAATCTCTTTGGAAAAAAAAATGGACGGGGCAAGGTGAGGGTGAAAAAACTGTTTTTATTTATTATTACTTTCACCGTATTTTTTTCGTTTATTTTTTCCTTTTTATTTTGGAGAAAGTTCCTCTGCTCTTAGATCAAGATGTCTGAACACTTCGAGGAAGAACATTTTTCAGTGTCAAGACACGTCAACCTCCTTTCTTCCCATCAAGTTTGCTATGATCTTAATCAATTATTATAAGAAATCGATTTCGATTAGGTTGGGAATTGGAATGCGCTAAAGTTAGTTAATAGAAGGCTGTTGACCAGTGTACAAATTGGAGTCGTTTTTTATTATGTATTTCTTTTGGAAAAGATATTGATCAATCATCGGTATATACGCTTTCAACAAGTGGAAGATTTAGCACAAAGGATGTCCAAGACCTGGTACATTTAGAGGATCCTTCCAGTTTCATCTCCGATATAAATTCCTATGAGTTTGCATACAGTAAAACCTTGATTTTACGTCCCCCGAATCAACGTTTCCCCTGCATTTAACGTTTTTTTTCATCGGGTCCCATCATCAATTTTGCTCTTATGTATTTTCTGTATTTTACGTTTTCTTAACCCAGTCCCTTGAGAAAATTAAATTTGGAGTTTCACTGTAAATAAAAGCAATTGTATTTTTTTTTTAATTTATTTTATTATTATTATTATTATTTTTTTTTTTTGTGTTGCACATTGTTGTAGAGAACATAGGTTGTTAAGATTTCTTTTAAATCTTTGAGTGGAATTGAGGTAAAGCTGTGAAAATACAAACTCGAAAAATATCGCACATCCAATTCAGTCTTCCAAGGAGCTCCTTTTTTTCAATCTCCCCAAAAAAATTTGAAATTCTGGTCTTAAGCGTAAATGTTGCTTATCGTCCAGAACCTCAAACCTTGCTTAGTGTCCAGAAATTCCAGTTATCTATTATTTAAAATTATAAATTTGTATAATGATAAACCTCGTCGCATTTTTGATTAAAAATTAGCACATTAAAACACAAAGTAATGAGTTATATTGCGAAGTAAAATGCTTATCTAATTCCTGAGCCAGTCATTTTGTAATACTAATTCGAACAAATATTGCACCCATTTCGTTTTTATTCTCTCCGGACGTAATTATGAGTTTAGTTATAGTCAGGAAGTTTAAATCTTGCTCAGTGTCCAGTAATTCAAATTATTTATTTTTCGAACTATAAATATGACTAAAGTTAAATCCCAATTTATTTTTTGATGAAAATCACCTTAAAGAGTAAAATAATTCAGAAGTAAAAGTTTATCTTTGTGTAGAATCAAACTAATGATTTTGCTATAACACAAATTGGAAAAATAATGCACACCTGTAACAAGGAGCTCTTGTTTTTAATCTGAAAAAAAAAAAGATTCTGGACTTAATTACACTTCTGATTAGCACCAGGAAGCTTCTTAGTGTTCAGTAATTCAAATTATCTTTGTACTTGGAAGTTCAAAGCTTTTCTATATCCAAAAATTGTAATTCCGTACTGCGGGTACTACACAACTGTTTTTTTTTTTTTTTTTAAGCAATATTTGCTATCACAGCGTTGGTTTGCTCGGTATTGTAATGAATTATGAGATTAATGAATTATGAACGTTCTTTTCTCTCTTGTCCGCGTCCTTTCTTTGTGTGAATGTGTTGTTCTACTGTGAATGGTTGCCTATGCCATAAGGACCTTATAAACGAGTCCTTATGGCATGTGTGTACTGTTGAAGTCGGATTTCACACCAAATTACGGTACAGTTGGAAAAGTGAAGCAGTGCACCCCAAATTGCTAGTCTAGCTTATACACAGGAACAACAATGAATTAAGATTATATAAAATTGAAAGAAATTGGAGTTATATGAGAAACATAGCTATTTTTTCCTGCACTTTTTTGCTGTAAAAGGGTTCCTTCGTAATTTCAATACTAATACATGCAATATTCTTTGCAATTTGAGCCTAGTGAACGTCAAAATGATTTATATATTTCTACATATATTTTGAACTGCTAAATTCGTTGTTGAAAGTATAAAAATTCATTTATGTAAAAATGTTTTAAAAGCTTAAATAGCTATCCAAGACGAAATTAATGTGAAAAAACGAAATTAAACTAGAAGTTGGAAGTTGGCTTACTGAAAAATTCGCATCATGTGTCATATCACATTCTTCTTCTGAGCCCTTCAATTGGTTTATCTGTGATGTTGATGTTCAAGACCATGAGTCTGTCTGTTCAAAACAAAAAAAAAAGAATATATCGCTTTGGTGCATACTGCTTATTATATTTTGTACACTAATATAGACGACATTGTGAATTGATATGATATTTTCATCGTTCGGTTATTTAAAATTGTACATGATGTAGTACGAAGAGCTGCCAGGCAGCCAGGGACTGATAACCCCAAAAAACTGGGCAAGTTTAAACTTCCACTCAAAATTGACTGAAAGCTTTTGATTTAAACTTCGGTTTCTGTTTCTAAATACATTTTTGAAGAGAATGTTAACATAAAAAAGAGGTTCAATTAAAAACAATGGAGAAAATTAATTAAAAATGGGGACACATTTCATACTTACTCCCCACAATATTTTTACATGTGAGATCTGTCCCAAATTTTTTTACCATGTACTTTTATACTATTTTATTAAATCTGTGTGGTGATATATCTGATTCAACAATTAACCGTAGAACTGCATTACAATCAAATAAAATGTATAAAATTTCTATATGTCCGAGGAGGGGGAGGGGGGGTGGACTAGCTTTATCGCTTTTTGAAATAATATTTGTAATATTAGTGAGATTTGTATCAATGTGTTTAGAATATAGAAATCCCCCGCCCCTGCCAAACGGCAGGGCGGCAAAATGAAACGGAACTTCCTCTAACTTCAGTAGTTGATCGGGACCAGAGAGCTGCTCCAACTACACATCACATTAAAAGGGAACAGAATGTTTCAAACTTGGTGAAAATATGTTTTCATTGACAGAAAGTAAAATTACTGCAAATGATTTTGTTTTCATACACTTAAGCAATTATGTTTTAGGGGGCGTTTTTATTAGTAAAACCCGAAGATTTCTTATACTTATTGAGTTTCAGTCGAAAAGTAACCTATACAGAACGCTACTTCTGCATCATCAGCGCAGCGGGGGTGCAATGACGGGCGTTACCTTTTGTTATATTGCCCAGTTTAGTAAGGTTGTATATACATATGCGGACAGTGTGTTATGACTGACTCCGACTCCCGGAGAAAATTCTAGCTTGTTATGATGAAACTCACCGTCAACCAGAGGGGAAAAATCTGCATTTTGTATTAGCAAAAACAGAGAAAATGCTTAGGAATTAACTTCGGGGGGGGGGGGGGATAAAAAAGGAAAAAACCCGAACATTGATTTTAAACTAAACGTTTAAGGTAAACGATTGCATTTTTCTCAAAAAAAAAAAAAAAAAAAAAATCAATAAAATAAATGGGACAAATTTATAAAAATACAAGTTACTAATTGTAGTAGTAGAGGTGAGAAGTGTCGTTATTTTGATTGATCTGTTCTTTTTTTTTTTCACCAGTACCTTGCACTCGTTCAGTTGAGTGACTTCGTTCATTTAAAACAGTTGCAGGTCCCCTCTTAGCGAGAGTTATTCACGTACATTAAAAATGCTTGAAGGTTTCTAGTAACGAGAGTTACAGTTTCTTGAGTAAAGCTGTCAACGTTACCAAAGAAGAAGCTGTATCGTTACTAGAAAAGTTTATGGAAGTCCAGTTTCCTAGAGCTTTATTTTGTATATTTGTTACCTTTATCAATCATAAAGTTGCAATTTATTTCATGTCTCCTTTATTTTCTACACAATACCTTAATTATTTTTTGACACAAAAAGACGGTATCAATTACGCGCAGGAATTCCCTTCGTGTTGAAAAGTTTTTATGTAATCACTCTTAGATTTACGATCAATATACATGCACCTTCATTGGAAGCATTCCTAATGCGTAACCCAGCGGACACTCAGGTGATAGGGCACTTTAAATCTTAAGATTACTAATGCTGGTTTCCAGCTGTTGACGGCGGGGCTTTTTGACTTGATTGACAGTCGGGACCTCTGCGGCCTTCTGTGTTTTGAAAGTGCTTTTCCTTGTAGTGGGTCGAATTAATCATTCTTCGGAGTCCAGACACTCACAAGCCACCCATTTCTGCATAAAATGCCTCACCGCCGCCTCTCAAAAGTCAGATGACAAGACAAATGACACAAAACTAGACGTCCTGTTCGAGTCCGAAACTCACGATTTTCATTACTATTCTCTGGATGAAATCTTACAACATTTAACCTTTTACCAGACCTTATGAAGTGCGTGACGTTCAACTAAATCTCAAAGTTTCGGTTCTTTTTTTGCACAGACAGCGGAAAGTAGGCAAGGAATGAAACAGAAAAGTAAAAAAAAAGCTGATGTCGAGATTTCGAGTCTTTTGGTCAGTCCTTTCTTTCGTGACAAACTGGATTCTGCAGGAAACACGCTATATTCAAATTTGATTTCCACCAGAAGGATTCTCGGCAGTTGTTAAGCGGAGTTAAACCATCACCGGACATGTAACATTGGCAGAATTATTCATAATTGTTATCAAAAATTCATTCACGAGGGCGTAAAGAATGTTGGGTGATGTACACACGCGGAGACTCTCAGACATTGTAGCTATTTCTTGTTTGTCTGTTTCAACGAAGCATTTCATGCGTCAGTGCATTCAGTGATTTTTTTCTTTTTCAACTTTTTTAGGTTTTTGTTACTTTCACTTATTCAAATTACTCATGCAACTAGTTTTTTTCTCTCCTCTTTTTCAGCGGTTTAGACATCCATACATTACTGCTAGTTGCATATTGCACTTTTTGGGGTGAAACGTTGTTAGCACCAGTAGCACCTCTTTAAAGTGCCATTTGGCACCCTTAAGAGTGCCACAGATGCCATATGGAGCCTATTTTTTCCTCAAAAGTATTGTTACTGGTTTCAAAACGTACTATTAAGTATTACACTGCCAATCATTTAGTCACATTTATGTATTGCTATTTTTTCATGTTTTCCACGATTTTTAGAAATTTAAACCTTAAAATCAGACTTATTTCAATGAATATAGGGATGACGTAATCAGAAGCAACATCTTTACAAGAGTTTTAAAAAATTTTAATCATAATATTTTGTTTTATTGATTCATTTTGATGAGAGGACATAATCAAATATATACAGCTACTAGCTGCATATGTGTAGCTGGTCTTTCTTCCTTTCTTTTACTGAAGCAAAAATTTAGAAGTAGGTACTGTTTTTTCAGTAAAATAATTGAATCAAAGACATTTGCATATTTTTATTTCGTTGTTGCGAAAATAACTAACTTAAACAATTATCAAGGTTGTTACACTTAAATACATTGTCATTTTATGTACATTTAATTTGAAAAACTTAGCAGCTAATGAAATAAGTTACATTAAAATATATATATATATATATATATATATATATATATATATATATATATATATATATATATTTAAAAAATATACATTAAAAAAATAATATATACATTAAATTAATTAAAAACCATTGACAGTATTTATTAAATGCTTTCGTTTGAAATCTAAACCACCTCGAAAATGCTAAGTTTTATTTGCAGCAATTGAAAACACTTTTTTTCGGGTAATGCAATAAACTATAAACGACAAATTATATACTGATTCCGACTTTACGAATTTGAATTGAAGCAATTATAAATACTGAAAGTATTATGCCATCTTCAATACAAACTTGGGATGCTCAAATTTTCGGGCGAATGTAGATTTTTTTAATGACATGTTTGGATTGAGAAGTATACGATTGAGTACATGTAATTGGAAAGAAATTTTCATTAAAATGTTTTCCAAAGAAGAACGGATCTGTGCAGAATATCTGACAGCTTTCCCAACAGGGCATAATTAACCTTTTTGAGTCGACTTTAGTTGGGGGAATTCTCTGGAGGGGGGGGGGTACAAGCTGCAACAAGTCGCGTTTGACGTCGGTTTTAATATCGCCATCATTACTGGCGTAGCGTATACCACCGTTACTTAAAACCCCCGTCTTTGCATAACACCTTTCTTTTGCTAATGGCTTTTTAGTAAAACGTTCCATTAGACCGGAAGAAAAAAGGTAATTAATTAGATGTGTGTGTGCATGGATATTTTTTAAAACATTTTTTGATGCAAATTCGTTGTTGCCCCATTTATTACCGCACTTTTAATCTTTTGGCATTTTTTTAGAAGAAAAGTTTCAGAATCTCATGATTAAACTCTTCAAGTAAATTTTTTTAAATTAGCGAAAGCTGGTGTCAATGTTTGTGTGTTTTTCTTGTCAGTGCAAGTAGACGATAGCTCAACTTTCTTTCAGCAATCTGTTTCGTATTTTTCTTGAACAATACTCTTTGTGATACTTTTGGAAGATAAAGATAACAAATGACAGAGATAAAATTTTCTTACTTTTTAAACAGCATATTTATGCTTTTGGTGTTTATTATGTGTGATTTTATGTATTTACCAAAGATGGATGTTTTAAAATATGTAGGTAACATGGTTTGAAGAATTAAAGCCTTTTTTTTTTTTTTTTTTGTGGAAATTAGTTTAAGTAAGAACTATTCAAAACGTACTATAATATAAGATGACGTTTGCAAAAAAGGATACCGAAAAGCTTCAAGTGATTAGTTGAAACAGCAACTCAATTTATTATGTATAGTTGTAGTTGACCTTTAATTAGTGACGTAGGATGTCCTACAATTCGGAAGAATTAGACTTTTACATTCAAACGTTTCCTATTGTTAACATATCGTCACCTCAGAGCAACCGTAAGACATCTAATCCTAGAAACAACAGTCAGATACTCTACTATTGCTCTGAAGTCATCATGTATGGCTTTAGATGGAATGTACATACCACTAGCGCAGCCAGAACTACCTTCTGGGGTTTTTTTTAGATTAAAGCAGTCCCTACTTGTGTATAAACTACAGTATTAGGATTGGCAATAATGTTGAAACCAAGGCCTCTGAAGGGTGTTTTACGCCGAAATCCCCCCCCTCTTCGCTGCGCCACGTATATGTATGCTATTTACGGTACAGTTTCAATTGTATTTATTGTATTTCAATTGTATTGTATTATTTCCTACTTTAATCTGCCTAAACTGTGCTAACTGCACAAAGCACAAGTAATGATGGGGCTACATACCCCCCCTTCCCCTTCTCATGATTTATTTTACAAAAATTCACTTCACCAGTTAAGCGCTAAATGTTTTCAATTGAACATATGAAGCTGTTATGTTTTTATTTCTAGTTCGGTCTGAAAAAATATGCGATGCTCTTGCAGTCATAAATGTATGCCATCTCTAAGCTATTTCTTCCTTAATCCGTCCATTGCCCCACAGCGTTGAGCAAAGTCTATTGTCATCAGCATCTGTATAAACTCACCAAGTTTTCAGTCAGTCTCTACCCTTTAGACCTTCATTGTTCCGACGATTTACAATGTCCAGCATGAAGAAGAGTCAAATGAACACAAAAGACTGTTCAAGAAACGTTTCACTTTAAAGCTAAACTGCTGAATGAACGTCATCAAAGTCGCTGTAAATCGTTCCCCAAGTGGAGGGGAAACTTCCTTCTTTCTATACAGTAATAAAATTAAAAGGCCATCCACGCCTTTATGGGTTGGAATGACACGCTGCAGATCGCGGAGGACCTTGCCATTTAGGGCAAATCAACGAAATAGACAAGTCAATGTGGAAGAAGCTTCACTTCGGGAAATATTTCCTAAACAAAGCTAACAACAGCGTTTTTGACGCATAACTAATACACACTCTTGTTTCTGATCAGGTATTTGAGGTGAAAGGTGGTTGTGTTGCTTCTTTTCTTACTTCTGAGGCTATTTTTTCGAAGCGAAAGAAATCGTATTTGGAGGGATTGTCGAGGAATGACAGGTAAGATGGATGAGGTGCGCTTTAATTTGATGGGGTCGGTTTTTTCTTGGGTAAAAAGGAAAAGAATCCCCCTTGTTGCCCTGAGGTCTTAATATTTAATGACAGTTTTGCAATGGCTCCTTTTTTCTATTAGCATTTGAAAAACTAAAAAAAACATGTAGGTAAATGGCCGAGGTTAAAGTTTCTATCAGCCTTAGCATCGGAAATGGTAAACAATTTTATCTAAGGCAATCTTGAATTCGCTGTAGCTAATTATAATTTTCCAGTTGCGAGCTTGGGTTAGTGACCAAAAATGAATAATTTTCTATTATGCATGAGTTAAAAAAATATTTTTCATCATAGGGTCTGAACCCACGAAAAACCAACAACCTACAGTATAAACTTTTTTTGGGTTCATAAACATGACAGAACGTGAAAACCAAAACGTAGTAGATGATATTGCAGAGAGATTTATATTTTTCTGGAAAATCTTTAATTTATTTTGCATTAGAACAGAGTATGGGATGTAAAATTGTGTGGTTTAAATAAGGACTAGTTACCACTGACAGTTGTTTCTTTAAAAACAATCTTCAACGAGAAATACTTGTTACATGATACTGCATTAATAGCGTGGCAGAACAGCTTCATCTGTACTGGTTTGAATGAAAAACGAAAAAAAAAAAGTCGTTTCTAAATGTTACATGGCAACGTGAACATTACTATTAAAATACATGATGAATAAATGGAGTAATAAATAGATTGTGTTATTTCTTTGCTTCGCTTTCATTTTTTCGTTTTTTTTCACTCTACACAGTAAAGCAGAGCATCAGTTTGAGTGATTGGAAGTTCGTTTGTCAGTCAGCTAGTTTGAAATACTTAGACGAACACAAGCAATTTACACTTAACAATTTACACAAGAAAGTTTGGTCCGAACCTAGCACGGTAGATTAGGTTTATGCACCTCGAGGCGATTTCTAGTTTAAATCAGTTTCTTTCTCTTTTTGAGTTTTTAGCAATTAGATTATAACAGACAAAAAGCGTTCTTCCTCGTTTAAAATGTTTATATCTTTGTGAAGCTTCGATTTTCCTGTGTTAGATAATATTTACAAGGTGTCTTTACTAAACTATAATAGTCTTCAGCTGTTACATCACGTTTATATTTCTTTTAATTCTCTTAATGTATTTATGTTATTTATTTATGTTATTTTTTTATTCAACCATTAATTATTCTTCCTCCCTTTCTTTTTTGTTGACTATTGATAAGGGAATGCTTTTTTTCGGTTGCAAAAGGTTCGTTAAGAATTAAATGATAAAGCTGGCAGTACGCATCTTCGTTTATTTATTTATTTTTCTTTATTTATTGTAGTTTATTTATTTACTTAAATTATCTCTTTTTTCCTGAAGTTTGAACGTTAATTCTAATTTATACGAACGAGCACTTTTTCCTGCGCATTTAATGGAATGAAATAACTGCCTTTATTCATGGTAGTTTGTATTTTTTCACACAAAAAAAATTTGTTTGAAGATATACTTTTTCCTAAATATGTAGGCGGCTCTTTTTTAAACGTATACCGTGGCCAATGCATGGGCGATAGTACTTTTTGTACGAATTTGTGTTACGACTGCCTATATAGATGAGACAACCAATTGTTAACGGTAAACGGTTCGTTTTGAAAGTCACTGTAGGCAACTTCTTCCAAATTTGTACCACAAGCAACGATATGACGGGAACGTCTAGTATATATTATACAAATGTCTGAAGCAAGAATTTTACTGAAAAAGTCTAAGTGTCTTTCACATAAACAAACGTCTTATGATTGTTGAGCGAATAATGAAAGTAAATTTAATAACATTTCCTTGAACTTTAGAAATCATATTAAATGCTTCTGAGGAATTAATTCAATAATCGTTTCTTGACAATAGCCATTTTCTCCATTAGTTGCACGGATCTAAGTACTTGCTGTCTTTTGCCATTTATGTATCATGAGCTATTATTTTTGGTAGAAAACATTCCAGTTGTTAAAATTGAACAAAAATACCCCAGCCATAGCAATTCCGTTTAGGAATTCCGTTCACTGCTGGAGTCTGCAAAGTTTTCCCACATCCATTTTAATTAGGCGAGCGAACGCGGTTCCCAATTATCAAGTATCTCTCTGAGGAAATCATCCCACGGTGTATGTTTGAATATAGAAGCCGCTGCAATGATAAATCAATAATTTGGTCCTAACGTCATTAGCAAGCTTCTCTAGTCAAAGTTGCTTGATTGAAAATAGTTCAATGATTTATGTGTTTAGACGCCCATAACTAGGTGCGGACGAATATAGTGCTGATTGCGTTCCCCAAAAAACTTCATCGTGATAACTTCATCAGCTTCAGGAGCGTATTTGGTCAGACTCATACAAGTTTGTCATTTATATTAAGTACAGCTTAATAGCATCAAATATTAATCCTTTACCGCTCTGATTTCTTTAAGGGTGAACATTTATCTTGCACAAGTTGTCGCATTTTTCTTTTAACTTGACACTGGGGTTGGTCAGAAGAACGTGAAGGCTTCAATTAAGGTTTATGAGGATTTCAGTGGCGATCGACGCGTTTTAATGAAGAAAAAAGTGTTTCATCTTCTTAGTCCAATTTCAAGAACGGACGAAAAGTGAAAATAAGATATCACGATAGTATAACAAATGATCCCATGTAATTTTTAGGTTTGAATAATCGGGAAAATAATTTTGTCATGAAAACTTCATGAAGAACAGTTTATGTGAGAGAATATATGTAATAACCCAATCGAGGCATTTGTTTAACATATCATGGGCTACAATAATTCAAAAATCCTCTCCGCCTTTGATCTTCAATTTGGGAAGCTTTTCACAAGTTGAGAGAGAAAAAAAAAATCCTGCGTTTATGTAATTATGTAATTATTCCTCACTTAGATTTTTTAAAAACATATTTAGCGGTCATTGCTACCGAGACGCAAGTGCTACCGCGACGTAAGTTTCTGCTGATGTTTGTTGATAACTTTTTGTGCATTGGTGTTTGATCCTTTCCGTTGTTGTTAACATATTATTTACTGGGTATTTTTTTCTTGAATGCTTTCCATACACATAAATTATTAAAACTATTGATAATTTTGTAGTGATTTGTTATCCGTTTAGTTATTTTCTAGAATTGAAGAACATGCTTCGTGAGCTATAATTCCTGATTTATTTATTTTTGCCTACATTCAACTAAAATTCCTGTGATTAAAATTTTTCATTTAGCATTAATGCATTTATTTTATTCTACGTATTGAACCGCTCATAGGAGGTACACTACTTACACTAGACTATTGCTAAATATTTGAACTGAGTTTGAGTTAGGTATCGAGAATACTTTAGAGGCTTTTGTTAAGTTATTAGTTGTAACAATATTTGCCAAGTGAATTGATTAAATTAAGTCGAAAAGTAAAAGTTTATGTACATTCCACTTGGACCAAATACTG
Organism: Uloborus diversus; assembly: GCF_026930045.1. Lineage (NCBI taxonomy): Eukaryota > Metazoa > Arthropoda > Arachnida > Araneae > Uloboridae > Uloborus > Uloborus diversus. The sequence goes on from NC_072740.1 coordinate 116,873,066, forward strand.
TAATAACCTTTCTTTAAGACCTACTCATTCATCACTGAAAGAAAATAAATATCCCCTCCCCCCCCCCTTTTTTTTTTACAAAGCTAACGATTTTTTAGTCAATTTTTTTATGTTTCAGGTTAATATTGCTATCAAAATTTGGTGTTTACGCTTAACTAGACTTTAGAAGAAAATTTCACCCCCAATGACACTTTTGATATATTATTCGCTATTTTACTTATTTGTTTGTAATATTTTAAACGTTTATCTAAAGCTTTTTTTTTAATAGATTGAAACTTAGGAAGTTCTTGCTGCATGTTATACATTTAAATAGTTCGTAGTAATATTCAAAAAAAGCTACTGATTGAGTATCTTAAATGATTAAGAAAACAATGTTTCGTAATTTTTAGTATTATTATTTGTAAATTATTATCAGAATTAAACCCTTAAATGCTGCTTCAGTGGCACAGAAAAGTGATCATTGATCAAGTTATCTCTTGTCTGCTTCAAAAGTAAAAATTCAATACCTCTGTTTTTCTCATTTAACTTTTCTACTTCATTGCAACCAAATGAGTTTGACGGTTTGATTCAATATTCTTTATTTTCTGTCTTTGAAAAGTGTTTCTAGTACTAATTAATATAGCTTTACCTCTATTAAAAATTTCTTCGCTTAAAAATATAGAGATTTAATGGTTCAAAAGATCCCATAATTCAAAGGACAAACCCCCAGCGAAGTTGAACTTTAAGAAAAGGTAACTGCCTTACGTTTTGTCTCCTTTTCATCTACAAAATGTTTAAATCGAATCCAGCAAAAAACTGCACTCAAACACATAAATGCGTGTGCGTATATTTCAGTATAACAATATTTTATCCGTTTCTTTAATCAAATTACCACTATCTATAGGTGTTTAAACCGGCTTAGTATTTTCAGTATTTAACTGCTTATGTTAGTAAAATGTACGTATTTTAAGTTCATAATAATATTGTAATCGATACATGTGCTGATTATTCTGTAACCTTCATATGCTGTGAAAGATACTGATTATATTAATACACAATAAGTATATATTTTTATATTAATAACCTTTTGAAACTTTGAAGACACAACACCTCAATGTAAGGATTCTACCTTTTGGAATTCGTAATTACAATATTCATTAAAAAAACTACTAATACTGTAATAGCATAAATTGCAGAATGGGAAAACTACCCTGTTAGCTCAAATTATATTTTATCTCAATTCTCTCTTAATTTAAACCCCGTTTCACTGTTTCCATATTAGTAATTATTTGCTTTGTTACTACACTGCTATTCGCTTGCATTGCAACGCTTTTACCTTGTGTGACTTTTCATATTTTTCATCCTAAATGTTTTTTTAGAATTCCTTTTATAATTATTGTAATGACTGACGTCAGTTTTCGGCAAGTATTAACATCTTGTTTGCCCTGAAAGCCTCATTTTTTCCAATCAATTGAAGTTATATTCATGTCCTTTTTTTTGCCATTTTGAAATAGGGGAAAAAAAACAAAACAGCTAACTTTCAGCCTTCAAAAAAAAAAAAAATAATAATAATAATAATAATGTCTCAAATTATGTGATGGGGTTAGACCATATGGATTTTGATACCAGCCAAAGTGTGACTCGCAATTCATTGATAACATAAGTTGAAAAAAATAAATAAATAAAAATTTTTGCCTAGTAATATCTTGTATCTGCAATCCCTACAAATTTATATTTAATCATCTATACTTTTTAAACATTATTTTAACGACTTAGGTGCTTAGTGTAATTCTTTTCAGTTTATAAGAGTAGTTATAATCGTTCCCTCGCACGTTCATAAAATTTGAATTGTGTAACTGAAACGCAGTTTCTCATTGATGAACAGTATAATACACTTTCTGTGTACATTGAAATAACCATTTACATTGAAGAAGGTACCGTTTTTGATAAATTTTTATAAGCTTTTATTGCATTTCTTTTGTTTTGGGTGGATGGGACAAACTTTTTAATGGTTGCCGGAAACAAAAGTAAGTAATAGTGATTATCAAGTTAATTGTTATTAAAGTTAACAAATGAATTTCTTCGGTAAGTACAGATTTGTGGATTTTTTTTTTCTTTTCAATTTTAGTTTTTAATTTGATTTAATTTTATTTATTTATTTATTTATTTTTTGATACTTTTCAAACGATATAGATTTTAAACGCTTTCCTCGATTCGAGTCATCATTTTTAAAATATGTTTTTAAAGTCTCTTCACCACATGCTTGTCATTTATTTAGTTGTATATAAAACATCATTTTAAAAGACAAAAATTTTAATTTTCAAAAATGAATACATTAATTCCCTTAATTGATTTTTTAGAACTTGTGGCTGAATACTTACTTAGCAAGAAAATAACCCTTATTTATTTATTTATTTATTTATTTTTTACTCTGCGATTTTTACTTAAGCGTTTTGAAAAAAGCAAAAAAGCTAACCCAATCAAAACTAAATCTCCCGATATGAACGTTCGAAAAACTTGCATTTTTTTCTCTTTTTGACGAAAAGTAAAACAGATGACGAAAGGTAAAACAGACGAAAGGTTGCATTGAAAAACATACATTTTTTAAACAATTTTTTATTCATTTATTTGTGTATTAACTAGTCTTTTAAAGATAAGAAGAGATGGTTAGCGTTTAAAAACGAATATCCCAATTTCTGTAATTTGACAATTTGGAACTTGCGGTTAAATGCTTATTAGCCAAGAAAATAATCCTTAATCTTTCCGCAACAGAAACGTGCTGTTTTTATTTTAACGCATTGACTTTAAAAAGAGCAAAAAGCTAACCCATACAAAGCTCAATCGTATGCTATCAACGTTTGAAAAATCAACATTGAAAGACGTACAATTTTTATTTATTTATTTATTTGCTTATTTATTATCATTTTGAAAGATAAAACGCGATGTTTGACATTTAAAAATGCCCCGATTACTGTAGTTAGACACTGGAACTTTCGATTCAATACTTACTATCCAAGAAAATAACTCTTAATCCTTTGACGAATACGCGCAATAAAAACGCGTTGTTTTTACTTTAACGGACTTTGAATAGAGCAAAAAAAGCTAACCCATCCAAAGCTGAATCTCACAGTATCAACGTTCGTAAAAGCAATGAACTGTTTCTTGCAATACCGGTTTGTGAGGAACCAACCCCCCTAAAATCCCCGTCTATAGGAGGGGCAGTAGCCCTGGGCGTATACAGACCAAAGTAGCCAATCCTAAACTACTTTGTGTTCTATTGTCAGGGTTTCAGTACTTTTCGTGAATCTGTGGAGAGTTTGGTATATCTAAGATAGCATTTTCCATATTTTTCAAGTAGTAGTTATCAGTTAGAGTTGATTACGAGAAATGAAGAGAGTTTCAGGAAGCAATATCAGATTTTTACAGGGAAAATTGATTTATGAATATGTTAATTGATAATGATAGTGTACAGTAACGCTATCTACTGGGAAGAGTCGATGTGTTTTTTAATATAATTTCGAAGATTAATTTCGTGTCTTGAGGCAACAGTTGAGAACTAGTACTTGCTTCGCATTTTAACTGTAATTAATATGATCAACAAAAATTATTGCATTGTGTAGGAGATTAGATTCTTTGTATGCATGTTCTATTTTAAAACGATTAAGGAATAAAGTCGTTGAATGCAATTGTTGGAAAGTTTATGCACGTAGAGCTAGTTTTTAAGTTAAATCGAACGTATTGTAAACGTGACATCATTATGAATGTTTTAAGTATAAATGAAATTATTTCACTTTTGTCGAAATGAGCAGTAAAATGCTGCTTTGAACATTGTAATTTGCTCCAAAAAATGGTTGTTTTGTATTGTGTTGGAGATTTTAGAAATGGTGTATTTTAAAATGATTGAGCAAAAAAGTCGTAAAATGCAAAAGTTGGAAATTTTTACTTAAGTTTTGTTGATTAGTTTTTAGGTCTAGCTAGTTTAAATTAAACTGAACACATCATAATCGACAAATCGTTGCGAATATTCTGAAATCAATAACGTTTCAAAACTGCTTGTATTTTATTCAATTGGTCACGATTATGATGTTCACTGCTTTCGTACAATTCAATCCTCTAAAAAATGTCAAGGAGTATTTTCATACCTTGAAAATCATCTTAGCTATATCGCCGTGTACATTAAACTACTTACGCAACGATGCTATTTTGTTGTTGATAATGACTAAACTAAAGCTTTCAATTCATCAACCTTAATTTCTGCTATTAGTTACAATCAGGGGCGTGCACAAGGAGAGGGGGGAGAAGGGACACATGTTGGCCCGGGCCCGAGCTTGAAGGGGGCCCGTGAATTTTAAAATATAGGGAGAAATATATGTAGGGACGTAGGGGTGGGGGACCCGCGAAAGTCATTTGTGACGGCCCCAAAATTTCTGTGCACGCCCCTGGTTACAATGAAAAAATCATGAATATTCGAGCGTTGAATGAGAGTATTTAGATAGTTTTATGATTACATTTTTAAAATAGTTCTGCTGTTTCACTTACTGCTTAAAGCAGGGGTTCCCAAACTTTTCCGGTTCGTGGCAATCTTTGAAGGGTTAGAATTTTTTCACGACACCCTAGTCTAGTTTTATTATATACATGAACACGTCGCGGTACCCAGTTTGATAACTAACCAATGGACTGCATTCCTGTATAAGGGACTTCACTTCATCAAAAGTGCTCCTATCCCTAAGGTATACCCCTTCATCAATTCATATTTTTTACATTGTAACAGTCCCTCTAGTTCTGTTAGAATAAAAATGCTACAATGTAAAAAATACGAATATTCGAATGTTGAATGAGAATATTTAATTGTTGCTTTCTGACTAATCTCAAACGTAGTTTTCAGTTCACGCCTAACCTAACCAAAGAAACTGTCATGGGAATGAAAAATGATTTATTTATTAAGGTGAAATATGCATCCCGATATTCCGCACTGCGGTTTCATTTGCTGCTTGAAGTAACTGTGTTTATAAGACAAGACTGCATTCCTATATGTACGGAAACTTTGAAGTTATCAGGTTCCGGCGATAATAGCATCTAATGTTTTTCGAGCGAGGATAATTACAGGTTTTCTTACAATTTCTCTCAAGCAATCGTTTTTCAAGCCATCTAAAATTGATGAGTTTAACTCGTTGATGAGTTTAACGATGTCATTGCAAAGTGTATCAATTTGGCCAGCTGATTCTCAGAACTATGGCCAGACGAGATTTTCTTGTACCTAACAATCAACTTACATTTTACGCCGCCTTTTACGTTTTTTTTCCGTAAGGTGTCCTTCCAGTTTTCCTTCATTAATTACTAAGTCTTATTGCTGGAATTAATGAATTTTTCGGATCATTTATCTAGTGTGTGAGGGATCTCTGACCGATATAAGGATCCAGAGGGTCTATTAACAAACGGCAGACGAATCACCCATTGCATGACGTCATTGAACGGCGGCTAAAGGTCACGGCAGTAGCTGGACCTCAATGCACGAAATTACTTCCAGACACAGGGGTCGTGCACCAATTACCAACTCTGATGGTTTGGGCACGGCAACTGATATAGTATTTTGACAATAATTAATACTCGAGTTTTTCAAATTTCTGTCAGAGTAGTCTACTTGTGAATGAACACATGAGCACAATTAGATTTTCAGAAAATTATATTTTCAGTAGGAGGCTCCTCCTGTATCCAATGGTAGTAGTATTGGCCTTGTAGACATTCACAGTCCGGAGGAGAATGAATTGCAGACACACACACAGGCAGACGCGAACAGGTTTTAACTATATAGATTAAAAACTGCAGTACTTGGTGCATGACATTAAAACCGTGTTTCTTAATTTGTGTATTTAAGAAAAAACAGTGAGAACTTTTATGAAATTGCTTCAGTTTTTTTTTTTCTTTTTTTTTTTTGGGGGGGGGGAGATAAAAAAGTACTTCACCCCATAAATGAACACCCCCAACCAGAGGGCAAACACATCTTTTGGTCGTTTCCTTTTTCGAATTGCGTAGAAGAAAGTTAGAATTGCGAATTCATCAATAGTGTTGTTTCAATTCACTTCGTAGGGTCTGTAATTTTTAGCAAAATGTTCTTTCATTTAGTTGCGGATATGTTTCCGTAAAAGTAGAAAAATGCAATAGGATTCATTTATCTTCTTCACATTAAATAAAACTTTAATACGGAAAGATATAAATAAGGGCTTAATTTTAATGATGCAATCAGGGTTTAAACTATTTTTTTTTCTGTCTAATAAATTAGAAGTTGTTAAAGCTTTAATATTTAAATTAAAGGACCGTAAAATTCCATGCAAATTTATTGATGTAATACACATTCGAAACACACTACAGAAAGTTCCTGTGTGCCTACAAATACAGGCTTAGTTTCGGTACGTGTTATTTTTGTAAAGCTATTTTTATAATAACTAAATCAATCGATGTCGTCCACCAGCCTCCCCCCCCCCATGTTTCCTTAACGTTTATTATATTCAAATATGTTTTCACACTTCACTCAACCAGTATAGTTACGCTTTACTAGTGTCATAAATAGAAGTGATTTTAAATTATTTTAAAGTTCCGACTATGTTGTTTATATTTTCTCATTTCGTGCTGTTATAATTACGCGTTACAATAAAACGAGTTGAACTGATTTTTAATCGTTTTCTTGATGCTAATTTTAGCACTTTCATGCATTGCAGATGATAAAATGTTTATTATTAGATGAATATTTTAAAGCTTTTGAGGTAGTTTGTAATGAAGTGTTATTGTGAATAAGACTTGACATTCCAAGACTTATCAGCTCGACAATAAGTGTTTGTTGACAAATAAGACTTGATATTGCACAACTTATTGGAGCATTATAACACATGATTCGTTTGTTAACTATCCCGACGATGAATTGTTGTTGACAAACAAGGCTCGATACTGGACGACTTATCGGAGCATGAAATGATTCGCTTTTTGATTATCCCGACCATGAAATGCTGTTGTAAATAACACTTGATACTGCACAACTTATCAAAGCGTCATATGAAATGATTAGTTTATTAATTGACCCAACAACGAATTGATGCCGAAAAATGTGCCTTGTTACTGCACGATTTACCGGAGCATATTTGAATTGATTACTTCATTAATTATCACGTCAAAAAAGTGTTGTTGTAAATAAGACTTGATACAGTACAACTTATCGGAGCATTATGTCAAATGATTCGTTTCTTACAATCATCCCACACTATATTGCCAATATTAATCAAAGCGATTACGAGTATCATATAAACGTCAAATTTTTGCTTAAATTAAGTACTTAGGTATTCATGTACTATACTTACATAATTAGTCCGTGCTAAAATTTGTTCGGGAGATTAAACCGAAAAGCATCGCCTGCTATATGCGGGACCACACGAAAAGACGAACTAATGAATCAACAGTATTTCCCAATTAGCATACCTTGAGAAATGTGCTACCTGTTCGAACTGGAGAACAGACATAAACACCTGTTGAGGTTCGGAGTGGGAAAAAATAGGGTTTGAAACTTGCGCGGAGAGAACTAAAAGATAAGACAAGAAAAGTGAATATTTATTGCATGATAATTAATAAAGGTATCATGAGAGCGCAAGTGATTTAAATTTTCATCAAACAGGAGCAGCTGTTTTTCATACAGCAAAGAGTGCGCGGTTTTTGGAAAACGTCATTTTCCATCTAAATTTTAAGTATGATGAATGACCCTTTTAGCCCTTTTTATTACCTTTTAATGTATCTTTATTATATTCCTGAAAAGGTTTTCGCTTAAATAATATGTATTAGCATACAATTATTCTTATGAACTTACATATGATTTTCGTCAAGTTTAGTGTTTTCAATAGTTCAAAGCACCATGATGTTTGTACCTGTGATTAATGTGACGTATCATATGTTTTCACAGCTTTAAGTGTTTTTAAATTGTAACTTAACTTATCTCTTGCTTAAATTTAAAGGACAGTCTCTTTTTTTTACATGAGGTTATTAAATTAGGAATTTAAACTGATGAAATATTTGACTTTTTTTATCTATAATAACATTAAACGATATTGAATAAAAGTTTTCTTTAAAAAGTCTTCTCTGTTCGAAGAAACAATGAATTACGATGACAATTCTGTAATCTTAGAATTTTACACACACATATGGTATACATGGTCTAAAACACGAACGTTCTAGAATCAAAACTTCCAAGACTCTTTGGCATACTATGGGTAAAAAAGAAAAAAAAATAGATTGCTCCGTTTGTTTTATTTATGGTAATTAGTTGTTTCCACTGTACCAAAATGACTTGAAAAACATAAATAAATAAATAAGGAAAAGGAACGAAAATGTTTCAGGTTTTGATTTTTTTTAACCTTTTTGACACATCTTATTTATTTTTTTCACCCTCACCTCTAAAAAATTTCAGTATATATTTTATGTTCCTTAATTGGTACGATATACAATATAAATACGCATAAAGGAAGGTAGTTATTTTTTTCGGTATTTTCCCATTTAAATAAAAACACGATGTCATTTAATATTCGAAAGCTTTTAGATAATAGCACTGATATTTTATTTCAATTGAACTCAATCGGAAAACATAAATACTAAAAATATTTTCCTCTATATACCCCCCTCCCCCCATAATAAACCCATAGGGGAGAATGAAAGGATGTTTTATTTTTAGTTTAGTTTGCTTTTACTTTTTTTGCACAAAGGTATATATTTCTATATTTTAGAATACTTTTCTGAAAGAAAAAACAGAAAACCATTTAAATAAAAATACTAGACACACATTGTCGTTTAATATTAAAAAGCTTTCAGAAAAGATCATTGTCCTTTGATTTTAACCAAACTCAACCCAAAAATACAAATATACTTATAAAATCTTGCTTTGAAATATCGTTGAACCCGTTGGGGAGAATGAAAAGCTGCTTTATTATTTGTTTAATTTATTTTTTCGCACAAAGATATTTATTCATCTTTTTCAAATTTTATTATTCCACAGATAAAAGAAAATCATTTAAATAAAAATACGATGTAGGCAATCTCATCGAATGTTCAATTACGTATAAATCGTTGTCATTTTATTTTAATTGAACTCAGCCCAGAAGTGTCAATAACTAATAAAAATCTAACTTGGAAATATCATTGAAAACCCAGTGTGGAGAATGAAATATAATTACAATTTCCAGCCGATCCCCCGACGAGAGGATATTTGATAGATTTCTCAATATTAGACGGCGAGCATTTAGCATCCAAAGTCGGCATAGCATTACTAGCATCCTTTTCTATTTTATTGCGACGAACGAACCATCAAGACCTCAACACATAAACGTCCCCGCGCATTCCTCCAAGCTAGAACTGGCTCCAACTCCTTCGCTCGCTGATATTCATCATAGCTCTAGAATGTTAGATGGATCTCTGTTCTAGATAAGATGAAAGTTTAAATTGCATTAGGGAGGATTTTTGCAAGGCATCGCTTTTTTTTAAACATTAATTTGTATATATTTGATTATTGGAAGATTATTAATACTGTCGCTTCTAAGGTGTTCGATAGACAGTCAATTATTTCAAAATAACTCTTATTTTTGTGATGAATATCTACGGGAGGAAGAGAGGGGAGGGTCCATAATGAAATAAAGAAACCTTTATACGCATAATATTTTACGGTACTTAGATGTATTTCAAAAACGTTTCAAAATGTAATATTCATCTATTTTAACTCTGCACGTTCTTTAAATAATTTTTAAAAAAATAAATAAAATAAAAATTAAAAAAAAAAAAAAAACGAAATTGCTTCAAGGTATACAGATTTTCTTTTTCAATTGAAAGGAATGTAAAAATGTGTGTACTATTTATAATCTATATTATTTGCACAATTTAAATCAGAAATTACGTTTAGTGTCATAAATTTAAATAGAAAGCTCAAATCAAAATCGTATTTCACCTTTTTTGTAAAAAAAAACACATGTTTCAGTTCTTGTTCTATTTTGTTTTTTCTTTTTTTTTTTAAATTTTGAACAGCAGACAACACATTGTCTGTGACACTCTTTGAAGGAAATAGAAAGTATGTGTCTTGCGAAATGACGAGTTAGTAATTCAAATACTTCAGATAATACTTTTAAATACAGTAAACTCCTGATTATCAGCGGTCGAATTATCTGTGGGTCTTTTCACATTTTTTTATTTTATTTATTTTTTTTTTTTGAATTTATGATTGTGTTATTGTTTGCGTTTAGGTTTTGCAAATATTTTTTTTATTCAATGTTGGTAGATGCAATGTAGCAATGTGTTTAGTTATAATTTAAATGTATGAATGAGTGTTACTAATATTTTTCGCTATTGTATACACTAAGTATCCTTTTTTACCTATTATTCGCGGATTTCGCTTATCCGCGGTTACCGTGCCACCCTATTCCGCGAATAATCGGGAGTTTTATATGTCATGAACTCATGCATGTGAAAATAGCAAGATGAGTCATGACAATCGCTGGTAAACAGTCAGATGAGTAAGTTTGGTCTTTGACAACCAATTACGCTGCTATAACATTGGAAAAATTGAATTAGGTTATCATGAAACGACTTTTTCTTTATGCGTAAAATCTTATACCCTTTGTCAATATTTTTTTGTGACAGCAGAGTCTACTCAAATGTAGTTCAACTTAGTTTCACATTTTAAAATTTTCGTTATGATAGAATGATATATTTAGTGTTTATTTCTGTAATTTCATGTCCTAAATATGCCACGTAACCTTCAAAATGTCAATATTAAATTTATTTTTGCGATTCCTCTAGCTTATATTTGGTTCTTGCGTTTTAAGTGACTGGTGAAAGTGTGACTTAACCTTGACATTGAATTTAAGTCTCTTCTAAGTATGAATAATAAAACATTAGGATGAAATTATTTTGTATTGATTGTCTGTTGAAAAAGAGGGATCATGCGAACAATTTAAACCGAACTTTATTTAAAACAATTTTCTTTCTTGATGATTCTTTTAAAATCAGATAGTAGGGTTTAAATGAAAATAGTAGATTGCCATCTCGATTTTGGCTGACAAGGCGAATACATTTTTTTTTCTAAGAGTTCTTCCTCGTAATTAAACTTTCAAAACGGAACTGAAAACCACTTTAGTCCCTCACGAGTTCGTGCATTCATTTTATAAACATAAAAGGACTAGCATTTAAATTTCCTTTATGTGTTGATTTCTTTTGATATTGTTCTACTGGATTTGCTGTATGGAGAACCACTTCCAAAAATACTCAATGCATCTCCCAATTTCTACAAAATGACAATACAAATGTCTTCTTTCAAAAGAATTCGAGCATCCAACCCCCGTTTCCAAGGCTGTTGGCAATTCCCTTGCATTTAATAAGAGATAAAAACTGTAGAGCAGCCTCCCGCCTATGAATCTATCAATCTAATTCCCACACGGTTTTTACTTTGAGGATGTCTCATTTCTTTACATTGTTCGTTACAACGGCATTGTTGTTCTACCTTTTTTTTTTTGCTGAACTTCTTCCCCCTTCAAGTTTTCCTTTTGAAATATCATTTCGAAACGGAACCACCTGTTCATCGTAATCCCCCAACGCTTGAATATATCTCCGAAAGTGGTGGTCTGGGGAAAACCATGACGGATGATTTGCTCGTGTTCATCTCTAAGAATCTTCTCTTCGTTCGCTTCCGCCTTCGGGCCTAAGGAAAAAGGAGGGGGTGGGTGGAAAATAGGACGAAAATGCATACCAGAGTTCATCCTCTTTTGTTAGCGTCTCTTTCTTCTAGCATTCCTTACCAATCCAACTAGGAAGAAAAGCTTAGATGCGCCTGCGCGTCTTCTTCAGCTTTCCAGGTAGAAAATCGACTTCCACAAAGCATGGCCCCCTCTACCGACGTCTCCTGATAGTCTTAACATATTTCTCTGTCCCGTCTTCAAGACTTGGCATTTCATGGTGGATTTAATCGATGAGTGTCTGCAGTGTAAATATTTTTGCTTTGCTTATTGCTCTGACTAGAGCTCAAGTATATTCAGCTTCCCTTTAAACCTTACTGCGAACAACTCTTGATGCAAATTCGTAATATCTGAATACAGGTTCATTAATCAAAACTGTTGAGCAAAATTAAAACGCTTGTCACAAAACCGGCTTTAAAAAAACTTCTACACTTTTTTTTTCATTTCTTAATGAATATCTTTTTTCTTAACCAATACGTAATTTGCCTCTATCACAGGTGGAAAATCGACTTCATATTTCTTTGTCCCGTTTTCAAGACTTGTTATTTCATGAAGGATTTAAACGATGAGTGTCTAGAGCAGGGGTCTCTAACCTACGGCCCGCGTTCCACATCCGACTAACAAGTAGCTTACAAACTGAAAAAAATAATAAATAAATAAATAAATAAAATAATATATTACTTTATTTCAAGCATTCAAGCATTTTTTTAAAGAAAACTAAGCCCAGAAAATCTAAAATCTAAAAAATCGCCAATGAGCGTTTAATTAAAAAAAAAAAGTGGTGTATGAGTTGGGGGGGGGGGGGGCTAGTCCATACTATAACTGAAATATCGTTGGGTTGTTGACCTGCCTTGCCTCCAAAAATTTACAATATAGCCCTTGAATAATAAGGGTGAGAGAGCCCTGGTATACAGTAAAATATTTTTGTTTTGCTTATTGTTTTGACTAGAGCTCAACTAAATTTAGCTTTCGATTTGGTTTCCGTTTTCACATTTGATGCGAACAACAGTTAATGTATATTCATAATATCTGAATATATGTTCAAAGCTCAAATCTGCATTTTAGAGAAATAACACTGCTAACGACAGAAGCGGCTTTAAAAAATGTTTCCACCCTTCGTTTCATTTCGTAATGAGTTTGCCCTTAACTAACACGGACGTTAATACAGGCATAACACGCAAGTAGATGTTATGCCTGTATTACAGGCAAAAAAAAAATCGACTTTTATTAAGCATGGCCCCATTTGCTGAGGTCTCCTGATAATCCCTAAACATAGTTCTTTGCCCCGTCTTCGAGACTTGGCATTTGATATTACATTTAATTGATGCTTACAGAGAATTAAAAACATAAAATCAACAGAGAGATTAAATACGAGATTAGATAGAATAAAAAAAAAAAACAAAGATTTTTTGTGAAAACATAGAGAATTCCGACAAATGCGGGGGATTGGGGGGGGGGAGGAAAAAGCATTTTTCTGTGAAACTTACCGAGAAACTCGATCTGTGGGTTTTAATACTTACGTGATTTAACAGAGATTCTTCTTTACAGAAATTCTGTATTTTTACAAAATGAGGGGAAAAACATGTTTTCTGTAAAACTGTTATGAAGACATTGATTCATAGCGTTTGAAGAAGAACTTACGTAATTTAGCAAATATTCTAATACGTTCTTTCTTTTGCTCTATTTTTGCAGAAATTATGTAGTGTAGAGCTCAACTCAAAATGCAACTTGAGTTTCCACCTTGCTGCAAAAAAAGACTATTGATGCAAATTCATATCTGAACGAAAGTTCATTCATCAAATCTGTACAAAAAACTAAATCACTAATGACAAAACCGGCTTTTTAAAAAAAGCTTCCACACTCCTTTTTCATTTCTTAATGAGTTGTTTGTCCTTAACCAATACATAATTAGATGTTATGCCTGTATTACAACTCTAGCAAAAAAAACTGCGATAATTATGCAGATAACAGGAAGTGAAAAAATACATTTTCGGAGTTCGTACTATTTTCTCCTTAGGAGTAAATGTTCGAAATGCCCGTTAAGCAATTGAATTAAGTGAAAAAATATTTAAATAGGTAACAAAATGCGGGTATATTTTCATGTGGAAAAGTAAACAGTTGTAAATGATTAGATGTTTTTGTTTTGTGTTTAAGTTTTCTGTTCTGGTTTCGGAACATAAAAAAAGAAGATTCAGTGAAGCTTTAAACTTATGTACATGCAGTGAAGACTGTTAGCACAGATATAAATACTAATCCCGAGAAATATTATATTATTTTTTTACATTGTTGCTCTATAAGTGCTTTGTGTTCAAAAATTTTATTTTATTTTAGTGTTGTTACATCACTGGCGACTGCATCTGTTCAATAACTTGCCGCATTTTAGTAACAGACTAGATGATCGTTTGGTAACTAGATTATAACTTGGCAATATCTCGCCAAAATTCGTGCCAACCAGTATCAGAATTTCATAAAAGTCTCTTTTCAAAAATTCATAAAAATATTCCTTCCATATTTTCCCCATCATGTTTAAAATTTAATATTCCACAATTCAGTCAAATAATATTTCTAAAACACAATTAGTTCGAATTCTCAGAAGGAAAATGAGCTAAAAATCACATTATATATAAAATGACTTTTTTTAGAAGCTAATTTATCAACCATTTTCTTTTTATGAACACCGCACAAAAACGACGTACTTTGTAATGTGTAGAGATTGTTATTATTTATTATATGATATTTTTAAGACGAGACTTCTCTTCCTACTAGATTTTTTTTTCTTTAATTTCATTTTTAATAATTCGGTTAAAAATAATGTTCATTATAAATAGTTCTTATACATGTACTGTTAAACGTTAGTAGAGATTAAATCAAGGCTTAAAATTTAATTTGGTTTCTGAAGTGTTAAAATAAATTTAAATTAAGAAAATCTTACAAATAATGGAAACGTAATTGGAGTTCTATATGTCAGCTTATTGTTTTTATTTATTTATTATTATTTTTAAACCTCATTCATTTGCAGTTTCGTTGAGTGTATCTTCATGTTTCATTTTTACGTATAATACATTTGGTTCTAATACTTTTGATGCGGCAAATTTACGGTTATTTCAAATTTTACTCGTAAAGTAATTTTTAAAAAAGTCACAAATATTTCCCCGTTAAGAAGTTAATCTATTATATTTTTACACCAACAACAAGGATTTTTTAATACGTATCTTTCAGTTTTAGTTATACCTATTATAAGAATAACTTCCTCATATAATTAATATCGTCATTAAGTAATAAACGAAGTTTAAGAATGAGCTCTGGTATATGGTCCCCCTCTACCGTAATGTGTTGCTCTGTCGAGAGTTGGTCGTACATAAGTTTCTTAAATGTTCTTTTAATTTGGCTATCCACCAATACAGCTTCCATCGTCATATATATACCCGGAAAAGATGCTGTTGGAAACAGTCCGTGGGCTTTTTTTTATTGCGGCTAATTTCCTCTGTGTTAAGAATAAAATAAATGACTACTCTCTGCTGCACTAAATCCGAACATGGAGGTAGTGGTGTGAAACGATTTTCCACTTACAAATCGTTTAAGCCATCGAGTAGTTGATAGGCGCGTGTGCGCCTATATATCAAAAAGATTCTGATTTATCAGGTGGTGCGCGTTGATGCTGCAATTAGGGAGTTTAACACCGACAAGAATCACCTAGAAAGATAATATTTTATTGTGTGTGTGACATTCCGTCCTCTTCTCGTGTATCACGTACTTCTCTTAACCTTGGCGCCATATATCATTAGCAAGCAGGCAGATTGGCGAAAGTCTCAAACCTTGAGGGACAAAATCAAGGGCAGGATGGTTTTTCTTTCTCTCTTTCTCGTTTTTTCTTTTTTTGCTTGGCTGCTTTTTTCCCGCCTTCATGAATATGCAGCCGTTTCAACCAATAATTAGACCCTTCAGACCGTCTACCTCTAGCAAGTTGGCCCGATTTCCCCCATCTGAGGCCTCTGAGGTTGGAACCAGTACAAAGTATTGGGGAGTGGAATTGCTTTTTAAAGAACGAACTTTATTAATCGTTTTTATTTTTGTTTTTACAACGCGGTGGATTTCAAACTTCAAATGATATTTTAATGCGTTTTGTTTTCTGCTTCGCGATGCATGGTTGCGTTTCGGGGAATCGAATCGGGACTTTGATGGTGGAAATAATTTGCAACTTATTGGGTGGTCTTTTGGTGAAGGTATACTGACAAATAAAATATTTGAAATAATTTAAGCGAGAACACGCCATTACAGTTTCAGATGCGGGTATTGAATACGACAAAACATGAAACTTCCTGTGGTGATGTCGAAAAATGACGAACCGTGCATCAAGTTTACGGGAAAAAAAAGAAAGAAAGAAAAATGCGTTTTAACGGAGAACGCTCTGAATTTCTGATTATGAAGGTGTATAAAATGTATTGTTAGTGATTAAGTCGAGACTAATCGACTTATCGAAGTTATAAAAATCGTAACGTGATAATGCTACTTTGAATATTTTATGTAATAAAAAAAAAATCGTTCTCTAGTTTAAAAGAAAATAATATGGGTTTACTTAAACTTGCATGCTTTATCTGAAAATATTCCAGTAAATATTCCATTGAAATAAAATCTAACTAAGCCCTTTATCATTGTATGAAATGAAGTCATCAACTAAAATAAGTGTATCTAAGTTATTTAGTTTCGAATAAGATATCTATCCTGGTTTTTGTTTGCGGCAAGTTAAAAAAAAAAAAAAAAAAAAAAAAAACCTATCACTAAATGGTGTATTCATACTTGTGTTTAACATAGATTAAAAAAAAAATCTTTTGTTAAATAATTCAAGTTTATGTTGCTAAAGTCAACAGTACTTTCAGAAAATGAGTATAAAATGATCTAAATTATAATACAATTATAATGATACAATTATCTTAGCATCACAATCTTGCTTTTTTTTTCTTTTTAGTAATATTTTTAAATAATGAAATGTAATAAAATATTCGTTGAAATCTTGTCAGAAATCAAAGTAAAATTGCATTTGCATAAAATAATAAGCAGAATAAAAACCAGTATGATTTTTGCTTGAAGAAGAGAAATGAAAATTCAGAACGCGACGCCAAATGTTTCGATTGCTTGAAACTAGAAACTTAAGTTCAAAGTCAATCAGTTTTTGCTTTATATAAGGGCATGAGCAAGATGTTTATTCAGGCTTCACTTCGAAAGAACAAAATATAAAAACTAATGTATACATTTCTGGAAAGAAAAATCAGAAAATCTAATGCCATGTACGGGAGTCTAATGCCATATACGGGAGTGTGGGACAAAGTGAGATAGTTAAGATAACTTAGTTTTTCTGAAATGAACAAATTGGGAAATTAATTTGAAAATTACTGTACATAAAGAAAATTTATTTTAGAATAAAACGTGCATTGAAACATTATTTTTAATTTTTGGTGCTTAATTCGTTGTTTTTTCACTTTTTTATCGGGCAAACTGAAAAATAAAATATTTTTCTAATATAATGGTTTATATATTTAAAAATTAAAAATATGTTTGACCACATAAATGAGTGAATAAAAGAATGAATGAAGAAATGAATAGATAATGAGATAATAAACAATTAAAAGAATAAAATAATTAACCAATATATGAGAAAACGTGTGTGAATAGAATAGTAAATGAAAAAGTTAATGAATGAATAAATAAGTGAATTATTCAATGAAGGAATGTAAACAAAATAATTAATAAACGCACACGTAAGAGATTTAATGAATGATTAAATAATCATAAGAAATGAACCTAATTAAAAAAATAAGTTTAATATTAATTAAATAAATGCTGCGCCGAATATTTGTAGAGCTCTGTTAATATTTAAAATATTCAAAACAAAAACTTTATCATTTTATAATAGCAAAAACAGTATTTGACTTACCACTAAATATTTTAATATGGAAACCAAATTTTAAAAATTTGGTTGTACTATCATGTGCTTTGATCTTCAGATATAAATTTTTCCTGACTGGAATAGACTACATGTGGTACTACATGATTAAAATATTACAGATTGGTGGCGATAAAACAGAGTAAATATTTCACCATTTCACTTTCACCCACTATTTCACTTTGCCCCACATTCCCCTACTCCGTTTTATTGCGATATTTAAGAAAACGGGAGCAACAATAATTAAAAGAAATCCTCGTAGATAAATCAATATATTGAATAAGATTTCTGGACTTTCATGTCGTATGGCACAATTTTCTCTTACATTAGCAACTTGACCTAGCCTCTATTCAGCTTTAAATCTAGAATCATTAAATCCATAATTAAGGAGATCATTGTATCCAAATCACCTAGTAATGTTTATTCCCATGCGTATCTATTTTGAAAAAAAAAAAAAAAAAAGCATTTCCATATCCTAAACTCAATCGAAGGAAACCATTTTCTTTTCTATGCAACTATATTTCTTACCTCTTACGGAACATTCCCACAAAGTTTCGTGATTAGAAACCAATGGACCGAGTTCGAGTTTTGGCACTGTATAAAGAAACCGTTGTGATTGTGGTTTGAGAAATGAAAGACTAAGAATGGTATAGACAGGTTTTTACATTGTGTAATGAAAGGACATTCGTAAAGTGTGTTAGAAAATGATTTTGCCTTTTTATTACAATTATTCCAATCAACCGAATGTTTTGATTACTTTTGTTAGATTATGTCATTTAGTAGGGCCGACGAGAGGACACATTAGCCAAGTCAGCCATTACGGGGGCCTGGCTCGGAGTTGTATAGTATAAATTTATAGAGTTTTATCGGGGAACGGGGGCCAGGGGGACCGTTAAACCTCATAAGAAAATGCCGCTGGTTCTACAATGTTTCACCCAAAAGAACCATATGCAACCTGCAGTTTTACCTGTGTACTTTGTATTAAATTTATTTATATTTTTGAGATTCGCCACTGTTGACTCCGGTGAGCAATATATCTCTTTGCGAACATTTGAGTTGTAAAAATGAAGCAAATTAGTAAATTACGAAGTTGTCAGCATCATACAGGATAAAGAGAGAGATAAACATAAACATTTTTTTTTCATTTATGCTCAACAAATGTACCTGATGCGTTTACTTCGTTGACATTTCATGCTTTTTTTCTTTTACTTTCTAAAAGTGTCAAAAAACTCGAGATTCACTTTTGCAATGAAACGAATTCATGATTATCTCGTCGCTCACGTGCAAAAAGTGTCACGCAAATCGTCGCTGCAATCACGCACGGGCACGTGTCATTCTACTACTTCCTCTAAACTGTTGAAGATTCATTCAAACAAATAATACCGACGCCATATCTAATTCTTAGTGAAGTACCATCCCTATTTAAACAGCACGAATTTGGCAAATGGGAAATTTGAGGATTATTAGAGTTCCATTAACAAACCCACAAGCCAACCGTGCCATCTTTGAGCTCTTTAAACAAATAAAGCTTCTATGACTTGAGTTAAGAGCAGAGAATGAAATTGATTGTTGAATGATTATCCCGCATTTACTCATTTTCACAATGTGCGAGAGATTGGAGTCTCGAAATCAAATTATATTATACGGAAATGGCATTGCATCTGGAGTTGTGTGGATTTATTTTTCGAATGAAGATTCATGTGGTATAATTTATGAGTCAAATCACGGTAACCGGTTGAATTAGTGCTCCCATTGATTATGGTAACATAACATTCCCTGTATGTATTTAACAGTATTTAATAAACGCAATAAGTGCCAACAAGTAAGGTGGACAAAAGTCTGCTCTCTTCTAAAAAAACTTCTGAAATTAGTGGAGCTACTAAAATGTTAAAATATCTAATAAATAAATAATATTATTAAATTTAATAACAATAATGATAAAATAAGAAATTAATCATTTAAATTTAAATGTATTAGTTAATACCAAATTAGCTTGAAATTTATTTTAAGAAAACTATTTGTTAAGAGTTAAGATCTGTTTTCTCACATTGGGGGAGAAAAAAAAAAGTTCTGCAGTTCTTAAGATGAAAACTTCAAATTTTTAATCTATATGCTGAGTCGCATTTTGAGCCTGTACTAAATTTAGGAATTATAGATTTAGTTTTGGTGAAAACGACATACTGCATAGAAAAGTTCACACATTAATTACATTTGATAGCTGTTGACTTCAGGAAATTTGGTAAAATGCGATGTAGTTCACAGCAAAGCGATTCAATTTTGTCTAAAAATTGCAACAGAAAGTGTTCATGGTAAATATTATTTGAAATCCAGTGAGAAAAAGAATTAAACGATCAATTTCAAGTTCTGGTTGGCTAGAAGTGAATATATGTTTTAATTCGACTCCTGGGTTAATTTTTCAAGAGAGTGACTTTAATATGAAGTCTTTTGAGGTAATTCAAATCGCAGTCCCACTCAAAAAAATTTTTACTCTAATACTTCGAACTTCGAGGCATATTTTGGTTCGGATTTGCTGTTATGAACAACATGATTTCCTTTGAAAAATCCATTAAGTTCTTTTGAAAACGCTGATTTATAAGATTTTTACTACTTTCTAATTTTGAAGGAGGGGGGGCGGCGTTTTTTTTGTATTACAACTAAACAATGACCGCATATAGTGAAAAAATTTAATGAAATGTTATTAGTTCATCTCAACTTTTTTTAACATTTTCATCTAATTAAAATTTTTAGTGGTGCCTGTAATAGTTTTCATTTAATTGTTGATGTTTGTGTGTGCACGTTTGTCTTTTTTCCTTCAATTTTTTGCTTTAATCTGTTTACGTTCCCTTTTAACTTTTTACGCTCGTTTAATGCTTCATAAAGAATTATCTTATGTTTTTTATTATAGTTATTTTATGACATTGTTCACTTTTAGATATATTTTTTCGGAAGTTTAATATTTGCTCATTTCTTTTAATACAGCATAACTTGATGTATTGTGCTGCTTATTAACGTTCAGTGTAACTGGTTACACATTTGGGTGCAACTTTTATTTTTGTTGTATCGTGCTGTATTAATTACTCTAAAAAAATTATTATTATTCCTTAATTATTTGAAACGATTTGTCGGAAAGTTAGTGAAGGAGGCAATGTCGCTTTGGTGCCTCACTCTAGAATTTGAAAGGAAAAAAAAGTAACGTTTTTATAAGCAAAAAAAAACATTTCTCTTTTGATCATCTTTAGGGGAAAAAAAAAAGTCAAGAGCTGCAGCTACGTCTATTTATTTTTTGTAAAAGCTGAATTTGTAAGATTTGGGCAACATTATTAAACATGTTTTTAATTGAATGACATTTCCACGTCTACAAAAACCTCCTCGAAGCTTTTTTTTTCTTCTCACTCTTTTCTTTTCTTTCTTTTTTTTTTTTTTGAAGACCTTAATCAAAAAAAAAAAAAAAAAAAAAAAAAAAAAAAAAAAAAAAAAAAAACGAGGCTCCCTTTTTAACCCCATGAATCCCATAAATTTGTAAACCTTCCCTCCGGCTTGCGCAAATGCATATAACTGCAAATCAGGAGTGATTTGCTCTGGGGGAATGCGATTTAGCGATTAGCTGCGCAACACTTTGCCAGAGAGAAAGGTTTTCAGGAGCGAGAATAAAAACTCGGCGTCTTGCAGCTAAATCGTCGCAAATGAATTCAATGTCCCAGATGGGACAGTCAAGACGAAGCACTGCACTAATTAGGAACAGTGCAATTACGATTCCATTTAGCTCTCTTCCTTTTGTCATCATTATTGTCCGGATACAGCGACTAAGGTGCGAGAATTCTCTTCTTCAAACACTTTGCTCATTAATACCTGAGGTGTACTTTTCTTCCTTTTCGAAAGTTTCTTTATGGGACGAAGCTCCCTTCGAAGGCAGAGAAAAAAATATGTCTTGAGTTAGCATCTTTGAATAGTTGCTTCACTTGAGGTTTTTTTTAGGTTTTTATTATGGGTTTCTAGTTTTTCTATGATACATTCGAGATGATTTAAAATTGTTTTAATAGAATACAGTCACATTGCACGTATTTTTTTTAAAGCCAAAGAACTGCTTGTAAAATTTCTGCATAATTATTGGTTAAAGTGCCGACAAGCTTCTAGTAAAAATGCCCACAACTTGGGAAAATTTTCTAAAAAATTATGAAATTGCTACCGAAACTGATAACTTTTTGTTTAAAAAAAAAACTAGCTGAAAAATAGTTTTTAAACAGAGTTGAAATTTTTCCTACAAAGAGAGTCAATATTGCTAGTGAAAGTAAAAATCGCTAGCAGAAAATAGAAAAATGGCTTGAAACGAATTGAAAATTTACGCATAAAAAAAGTTGAAAAATTGCTTGTGAAAATATTTTTAAGTTGCACATAAAAAGCAAAAACATTTTAAAATTCTAAAATTTGCTCGCTAAAACGTAGAAAATTGATTAACTGCTTACACGAAATGTCTAAGACTTGCTTGCAAAAAATAGAAAAAGATAAAATATACATGTAAAGAAAATACTGAATCCAACATTTGAGGAAATGCCCTTATTCTTTATTTTTAATTGAAAAAAAAAAAAAAAAAAGCGATGTCTTAGGTTGTGTTTGCATTTCGAAAATATCCTCATAATATACATATGAACCGAGTATACCGATTCTATAAAAAGTGATGTTAAAGATTCACTTGTTATTTTTTTATATAGATCTTTTAAAACTAAATATTTATTTTCGTATATAGCTGCAATTATTTTAACATGCTCCGAAACATCATAATTTCGATAATAAATAAACAACTGTGTGACAAGTCCACATTAAAACGTATGCTGAACACACTATGGGAAATTAAAAATTTCTCTACCATTATTTTAAAATCTACAACGGCTGGATAGAACCGCTAAGCAAGCTCATCTCTGTTTCAAATCATAATGTGAGCTATATTGAGGATAATGTAAATAACCTTTTCTTTACTTAAAAACGCATTTTTCTTAACAATAAAGGAAATTGGGCATAATTTTAAGGTGTTCTGAAACTTTTGTCTAAACAAAACTTGTAAAAGACTACATATGTTCCAAAGCGTTTAATTCCAGTTATTTGCTTGGAAGCAAACTGCTGCGAATTTGGAGAAGCGTCAGTTGTTCAGTGTAAACGCTTGGATTTTGCAGTTATGTACATCGCATAATCGTTTTTGGTCTTGGGCCAGCATTCGGCATTTTCTATCGTTCTAAAAAAGGAAAACGGATAAACAACTTTTAGCAGTAGTGTAAGCGCTTTGTTTTTATGATGCATTAAAAGAAATTCTCATGCTTCGAAGAGGGATAAAATTGCTCAACAACCCATTGTTTTCAAGAAAATAAAATAGATGGCTCGGCGTGTCTAAAATGAAAAGGACATAAATTTTTTGGCACTGTTTCGAAAATATATGACGTTTTAATGCTTGTGAGCAAACTGCATGCGCTCAAGTAAAGACATTTTACCTGCAGATAAATATAAATTTTTTTAGCAAATTTGAGATAAATATTGAATGAAATATTTCGCTCTTGTGTCCTTGGGTATCATTTAAAATTATGCTTTCGAGAGAAAAAAAAAGAGAGAGAGAGAGAGAAAAGTCACCACTTAACTGGTAGTATTGCTATCCTTTTCACCAACTAACATGAAAAGTATTTTACCACTTTAGTTTTAAAAGGGAAAAGAATGATGAAAATTGTGTTCCTTTTTATATTAACTCCCTAATCTTTTTCACGCAGAATAAAGTTGAAACAATATAAATCCCATTATATTACAGTTCGATCCGGAGGAGCTGAAGCAGGGAAACTTCGTTTTATGCATATACTTAGCCAAGAGGTATCCTTTGACCATAGTTGCCATCTACCACTAGCGCATCCAGAAATACCTTTAGGAGGGGGTGTTTTGATCAAAATTACCTTCTGGAGAGTTTTATTTTTTAAATCAAAAATACCTCCTAGAGGGATTTTTTGATCAAAAATACCTCCTGAAATTGATTTTTGGATCAAAAATACCCTCTGAAGGGCTTTTTTAAAATCAAAACAGCCCTTTCATGTGCATAAACTACTGTATTAGAAATTTATGTTAAAACCAATGCCTCTGATGGGTGTTTTCACCCCCCCCCCCTCGCTGCGCCACTGCCATCTAATCATTCTGCAGCGAAGTATAAGAGTCGACCTTCTGAAAGTTCTCGATTTTAAAACAGACCTTCGTATAACCAACCTTCGTATAAGCCAACCTTCGTATGCTATGTGAGAATTTTTATGATCGGGCCTCACTCACTCTGTGATAGAAGATTCGCTTCATGTACAGGAGGTCGTGGGTTCGATTCCCACCGGTACCCTAGGTGTTATTTCCTCTCTGTGTGCTGTAAATCTCTATCTCTCGAGGTAATGTCATCCATCTTTCCGAAGTGTTTATACTCTACAAACACCTTAGCAACAACAATTGTTATGACAATCCTTTCACCCCGTCTTGCAGAAAGTAAAGTTTTGTGCCTCTATTTGTGTGGTCAGGAAGTTATTGTCAAATGTGTGAGTTTCATAACATTCATGCCGAGTCGATCCATATTCCACCATTATTACTTTCATACAACCTTAGACCGACTCCAGTTTTGTCAAGCAGAACAGAGCTAGTCCAAGGTCAGACGCCTTGTTATCGAGCCATACTGCATACTCTTTTATTTCAACAGGGAATCGCCGTAGATCCCATAATTCTCATCTATGCACTTTTAAACTGTATTCTGAATTCTGTAGTTGATGATTTTCACTTTTCTACGTCTTTAGGTTCTGCACATAGTACAAAGAACCAAAACCTTTGTCCATTTTATAACTTCCATAGACAATGAACTGAGACTCTTGTTAGCTTCTGCACAGCCATGCATAAGTAAAGGGCAGTATCTGCAGAAATGAGAAACGCATTTTGGATTCTGTACTACCAGCAGGGAAAGGTGAAAAAATGCAAAAAAAAAAAAAAAAAAAAAAAAAAAAAAAATGCTGATACTGTCTTTTACCAGGGGCGGATTCAGGGGGGGGGGGGGTGTCGAAGGGTCAGATGACCCAACTGTGACAAGATTTTTTTTTAACGATTATTATTCAAACTTCAAATTTTCAGATCCGAAAAAATAGTGTCTGGAATTAGTATTTCTCTTTTTTGCTTCGTTCTGTGAGGGTTTTCTTCCCAGTACGTCATAAACCAAAGGATATGACTGAGTTCGTTTACTGAGCTACTGCTATTATGAGTTTTTAAAAAAAAATAAATAAAAAACAAAAAATCAACCACACAAAAGCCTTTCTCCAACTCCTAAAAAAGGACATTGTAACGCTTTTTCCTCCCTCTCTTTTAAAGAACTGTTACATAAAAATGAGGAAGCACATTTAATTATGCTTTTATTATAAACAATTTCAGAGAAACTTAATACGCTGGTCTATGGCCGTTTTAGCAGAAGACTCATTTATCATTCCAGCTACGTTCTATTCTTTCCAGTAACATATTCACAATGCGCAGTATAATCTCAAATAACAAGTTCCAAGGGACGATTTGAGAGGACCTTTAGACGGTGGCGACAAATGGGTTGCCAGTTTGTAAATGTTTGGCATCATACGACCAAGGACTCAAAATTATGCAATGCACTTTTGCCAGCGATGACAGCAAAGCTTGGAATTTGTCGTAACAGAAAATCACGCAGAGAATAACATGCTGCTGAAAAATTTAGTTTTAGAGTCACGTAAATCTTCATGTATTGCTTCAAATACGAAATCTGAGAGAAGTTTAAATCGACCTTACTTGAATATTACTCGAAATATCCCGACATAAATATTTTTTTTCGGGAGGAAGCTGATAAGTGCACCGTGTTCCTTTTGGCATGGTGTAACTTATAAAGTTAATTAAAAAAATCACATTAAAAATTATATGTTTATTCAAAAAAATTTTTTATTGTATCTGAAGTGTCTAAATGTCAAAAAGCAGCCGACAAGGTGCCATAGACAGCATCAACGTTAACCAGGTGTGAATCAACAATTTGAAAGTAAGCTAAAACTATTCTATCAATATTTTGGCGTCGTCATATAATCTCATTTGATTTTTTAATGATTGATTGTGTTTTAATTTTGTAAATTTCATCTAGAATGACATCAAAATATTGATAGTTTAGTTTAGCACTTTTGAACTGCCCATTTACAAATCACATGTTGTAAACTTTGATGATGGCAGTGGTTCCATACCTACGACTCGAAGACCAAATCCGGCCAGCGAAACTGATTCGTATGGGCCATTGTTTTATTTAATGTTACAAATCGGAAAGCAGGATCAATGACCATGTTACAAATTGGCAGTTAAATATTAAGAAATTGGTTTTTGGAAAGCATATGCATTTATTAAAAGAAGGAGAGTAATGTTAACAACTTTTGGTTTTTAATTTTCATTCCTTTCTCATATTTTCCCATGATATTTAGAATTTTTATAATTAGTTCAAAATTTTACATGTGTTCATTCCCGTGAGAATCATTTTAATACGAGGTGCGGTCCAGGGGCGGAAATTGGTTGGACACCACTGTTCTATGGTCATGATGTCTTGTCAACTGCTCTTCGACATTCGGACAATTGAGAAGCAATACAATTTTGCATTAGAGTTTGAATGAACATGCAAACATGCAATTCCAAGGTTTTTTTTATAGAGGAACTTTACACAAAGAGATGTTTTGATAAATTTCTAAGCTACACTTTTAAGTAAAATAAATTAACACCTAAAACTAAGTAAAAAATCAGTAAAAGTTTCTTTTTGTTTGTCCAAGTGATTGTGTATTTGAAAATTAAGAATCTGAAAATTTGAGCGAAAACTAAAGAGATTTTGTACCCACTTTCGTTCATTGTGTGTGATACAGAGGAATTTTATACGGTTTTTGTGAATGTCCAAAAAAGCAGGAGTTCTAAAGGTTATGTGGGGGGGGGGGGGTCCACTGATGGAGAGAGGGAGAATTGTGGCGTTGAAAACGCCAATAACATCTTACGGAGTGTGGTTACTCTCCTTTTGGGGGGGGGGGGGGATCTTGCTCTTGGGAGGGATGCTTTGTAACGTTTGAGGCGGATGGACCTCCCTGGGCTGCGAACTTAATTTTACAGAAATGAAGACATCATTTATTAATAAACAATCTATTTTCTTTGAATAACTTATTCTATTCGGTCTGTCATAAACCAAAAGCGATTTTTGTTTAAGAAAAAAGAAAAAATGGTTGATGCTTTAAGCATTTTCTTGCACCAAAAAATTACTTCATTCTTCATACCAGCAACTTTGTTAAGAATTTTGAGAGAAGTCAAGATGAAATTTGGATACTGGATTCAAGTTATGTCAAGTGGAAAAAAGACAATATCACAATATTATGTAGGCATAGGTTAATTAAAGCAAATTAAAGTATCGACACTTAATTTCTGTCATATGAAAGATCTTACACATCTAATACAGTAAACTTCCGATTATCCGCGGAATTGGATGTCACAAGTGCCGTGGATAATAAAAATCGTGGATAAACCACAAAAAGTCTAAAATGAGGGACAAATAAGGTAAAAATTGTCCTTCCTCAAAAACTTAACTGTACTGATGCATAATACTTTCTTCAAACAATGAAAATATATACAGTAAAGTAAAAATGTTTTGTATTTTTGCACAGCAGAACTCAACTTCAATAAAGAACAAGTGTATGTACGATGAAGAAAGCACAAAAAATAAATAAATAAACAACTCAGTTTAAATTTGCAGTTTTTCGAAAAAAAAAAAAAGTCACTGATTTGCTTTTAACTGTGAAAGCACATGCTCCTGATTGTTGATTGACTCGCAGATAGTCCGCTCGCAGATAATCAGGAGTTCACTGCATGTCATTCAATTTTGTCAGAATTTGCTATATCACAGAAGAAGCTTTTAAAATACGTTTTGAATGTTAAAATAACGTCATAAATCCTAAAAAGCCATAAAATAGTTTGTGTTTGAAAGGGAATGTCTTAGGATACCTGCCTTAAAATTATTTTAAATAAAAAGAGTATTAATCCATATTCGTACTAATTTCTCTGAAAGTATTGGCATTAAAAGAAAAAAAGGAAAAAGTAAGGGGGGAAAAGTGGTTAAGGAAATAATCATGTCGCAAGAATCTGAACATAGTATTTTCCATCAATATTTAGAATTATGAGCAGCTGTAAATCCATTGTGCGCCTAAGGCCTTTAGATTTTCGTTTCTATATTAAGTATAATCCATTAATATATGAGCATACTATTTTTATTATGGGCGTATTTGTGTGTTGATTAGAACTTTTATATGTCTAAATAGATAATTATTATAAATAATAATAATATTATTAATAATAATAACAAAAATAAAATATTGAATGGTTTCCCTAAGAGCTTGAAGTTTTTATCATAATAAAATACTTAAATCGTTTGTAAAGAGAATATTCTCTATACCCAATGGATGTGATAAATATAACTTTGGTTCGATATTTCTTTCTTTTGTAGTATATTAAACTGAGTTTTAACTGAAGAACTGATATTAAGAACTTCAATAAAATACTTACATGTAGTTCATTTTCTGACGTACCAGTGTGCACAATTAGTACATTCAAAAATATAAGCTATTCAGTAAACTTTGTTTACAAGATCTTTTATTTTTTGTTATGATTTGCTAATATAATGAAATTAATCGTAAAAAAAGGTGAGACAATAGAAACGCAAAACTACTTCTAATTTTATCAGTACTGAAAGTGCATTAAGATTTGCAAAAAAAAAAAAAAAAAAAAATCCTTAAATTCCCATTTATGAAGTATATTAAGCAAATGTTTTGAAAAGATAACGACTTTGTCACACGCACACACTGACGCTTTTTCTTGTTTTATTAAAATTATTTAAGTGATACAGGTAATGGAAGTACGTACCTCATTATGTTTCCGAAATCCAGCAATGTGTGTGGTTTGTGTGAGCAAATACGATTGCGGAGATTCACGCCGAATCTTAGTTTCCTGTAATTAACTTCAAAGTGAGAGCAATTTTCGGCAGAAAATTGAAGAAAATACGTCGAGTTAAGATCATGTTTACGGTGGGAATTGAAGCAGCCTGAAGGTATATGAATATCATCTTTTCTTAAGACAGGTGACTTAAAAGATGTTTCATTGGCCACCGACTAAAATCGAATTGATATTTCTGATGATTTAAGCTTTGGCTACACTTCATTATTTTCTGTACATATTTAATGGACTCTTGACGTAATTATGCCCTTTCGTGAGAGTTAGATTAGAATTGCTACAAGGTTGAACATGAAACTGAGCTTTAGTGTATGTTTTCAATTATCTTCATGTTATTCATTTTACAATTATTTTACCTTTGTTATTCGTCATTAATTATTTAATTATTAAGGATTTTTATATTAGAACAATAGTAGTTTCTATAATAGTTTCTATTACATTACATTTTATCATATATATGTACAGTGAAATCCCGGAACAACGAATTTCTAGGGATCGGAATTTTTGTTCGTTGCAACAGGAATTTTGTTGAATGGAGTTCAAGCAATCTAATGGAAATTGAGTCAAAACTGAAGTTTCGTTTTGTTGAAACGGATATTCGGTTGTATTGGTATTCGTTCTCTCGGGATTTCCCTGTATGTTTCCCTGTATGAAAGACTGAAATTGGAGAATGTCAACATTCACCGGTGATTCGATTTTTTTTCCTTCTCTTTAAATTTATTTATTTTTATTTATTTATTTATTTATTTTTTTTGCACTTTTATTTTGAAGGTTAAAATTGTAATTTCAAATTTTTTATCTTCTCAAATTATGTTTGCAATCTAAAAGTGATTTTAAAATGAGTTATTTCAGAAAATATTAGAACATTTCACGAACTGAAAATGAAAACTTTGGTTATTCTCAGATAAATATGACTTCTTCTCAATATTTTAATACAAAACTTAAATCAGTGTCTATGTATCTGGTCGGAAATTTTGCCAGGGGAAAAAAAACACGGTTTTATCTTTTTGAAAAAAAAATTCAATTGAGATTGATGGTAAATGTTCTTCATCATCTGCTGAAATTTCTATTATCAACTTGTCATTACTTTGGATTGAGTTTTAATCAATTAAAAAATTGTATTATTTATCTAGACTGTTATAGATTTTATACTTGGTAGAGTCTTGGTATGTGGATGTACACCTTTTCAGAATAAGAAAATCAATTCATATATAGAACAACTAAATAGATAATGGACCGCGATTCAAAGGAATCAAAATTTTTAACCGTTATCAATCTACAGTTGACAAAGTTTTTTTGGCTTTGTACAAATATCTATCTCTATCACTATGATTTCCAACTAACTTCCGTTACATAATGCAGTTCTTACGCCCGGTACTTGATTTGAATGAAAGTTCACTTTATCTCGGTTCCTGCACTTTTTTTTTCTTTTTTTTGTGAGTTTTTAGTTTAGAAGAAATTTTTAAGCGTAAAAATTAAATCGGAAGAATAGAGATCTCCTGTACTGTTTGTTTTCCTTTCAGGAATAAAACCCAGTTTATGATAGGTTGACATGAGATTGGGTATTAAAGTGCATTCGGTTTTACGGGGCAGTGGTTCTCAACCTTTTCACTACTGACGAGGACCACTTAGTACCCTTCCGAATCCAAAGCGGACCACATACCATAGACATTATATTTCACAACTGTTATATTGGATGAAATGGGAATTATCTAAAAATGTTCGTTAATAAAATTAATTATAACTATACAAATGATATAGATTAATTTTCATAAGTTGTTCAAAGACCGCATGAAAGTTGATACTAATATTAAACTGCCAATATAATGCAACGTAATGGGATTTTTAAAAATTAAACCAAAGTTAACGGTAATTGATTAAAATTACGATAGTAAATAGTTGAGTACAATGTAAAAATTAAGGAGCAATCACATAAATTAAGCTTAATAAGGAAACATGCGCAGTTCCTGTTAGTGGATTTTCAAGATTCGGAAAATCTTCAGCGTCAAAGATATCTTGAGTGTCTGATTGGCTTGAAAACTATCGGCTAAATTTAATTCTTAGTTTAATTTTGCATTAGGAGAACCCTGGACGTCGAATTCTCAACACGTGAAAGGACACTTCTGCCACACGAAAGAATAGTCCAGACCCTTGGAGAAGCACTAGGTGTGCAAATGCAGAGTAGCCAATACGTAACGCCAAAAAATGATGAAACACTACTCATGTGGCTTTCAGAAGATGGAATTCGGCATGAAGGCATAGAAGTGGTTTAACAATCTCAAAAACCTGTACTAAGTTCGTAAGGAATCCTTAACAATCTCAAAAACCTCTACTAAGTTCGTAAGGAAGAGCAATCA
The DNA here is from genome assembly GCF_026930045.1 of Uloborus diversus. NCBI lineage: Eukaryota > Metazoa > Arthropoda > Arachnida > Araneae > Uloboridae > Uloborus > Uloborus diversus. Next base: position 116,904,106 of record NC_072740.1, read on the forward strand.
AAAAGCTTTGTAATTAATATATAGATTTAACGTATGATTCCTGGTATCTGCCCCGATACAGATCTTTGCATTTAGAATCTTATTTCCCTCAAAGGTCATTGTACCCTTCAGACTATGTAGAGTACTGCGGCGAATGCAGTCTTAATGATGCCACAATATTTTGCAATATCTTCTCTCTACTTTTGCAATCAACTAAATATTGTAAACGAATTAAGCACAAATTTCACAATGGATATTTTTATTTCACTAAGTAACTGATTTCATAAACAGTCACACCGCGACTAGTAAAACGAAGAAGAAAGTTCTAGATTTCAGTTCAGGTTAGTTTTGTTATTTTAAGAACATACACCTGTGTTTAATTTTGGTCATTCATTTTCGCTTTAGGTTTAGAAACAAATTAGTTTCGGGAGAAATTCTTCTGTTGGATTCGATTGCGGTACACCCAAGGGAAACAATCGCCTTTAACTTGACAATAACAGATTCCTATTAGAAAAGGAAATCGAAGAACGGAAAAGAAAAATAATCCAACCTCGATTCGAAAAATCCCCCCATCCCCTATTTTCCTCTTTTTCTATCCATCTAAATGGAATTTTTCTTCATTAACTTTTCATAATTCGGCAGGTGTTCCCCGCTACCTGCAATCAGGCCGAATGTAGGGTGGGAGAAAGAGTTCTTCGGCAGCGAACACACACGATGGAACATGCACGACACAGAATGGGAGGATTGGAAGAGTTAGGGAAATAACAACCTTGTTGAAAATATTCTTTTTCGATTTGGTACATGAGCTTCATCCTTATTAAGTATCTTGTAGACGACAAACTGAATTTTAGATGTAAAGAGGAATTAGTTCCTTCTGTTTCGGAAAAATGCATACTGTTGATTCCTGCAATAACTTGAACGGTACCCCCGTAGGGTGTCGTTTAGCTTCCTATGGCACCTTAAAGGAGATGTCGCTAATGCTGCAACGTTTCACCCTAAAAGGTGCCATATGCAACCAACAGTGTTAACAATGTACAGAAGGTACAAAAAATGATTCACAATTTTTTATTTGCCATTTTAAAATTTGAGAAAAAGTGTTTTATTGCGCTTACATTAGGAACACTTCATGGCATTATGGACATTCTTTGTTTGAAATTATTTTTGAAAACCGAACAAAAATTTAAAATATAGTGTGTGATTAGCTATAATCTATGACATCATGTTAGTCTCGATTTAGGTAAATTGTGGTTACTATAACTCATCACTAGGACGCTGCATCACAATGTTTGTTGTTGCTCCGAAAACTTTACTTCGGGGACAGCTTTCTATCATAAACTGAAATTGATCAAAGTCAGACCTTGTTTGTTCTTGCTCCTAGGTACAGAAATAGGTACAACGCTTTTACCTTTAATTCCTCCTCAGCTTCGACCAAATTGTCCATTACACTTCAACCATCTTTTTCAAATCTTGTATCATGCTAAAAGAGTGTGATAATGCTCAAATATTATACACATGGTAATGTTCAGATTTAATGTCTTATACCAGAAAATGAGTTATCCTAGAAACTACTTGCTATTGTCTGAAATTTTTATTTTTCTTACGTTATTTACTCATTTTCAAAAATGAGTATGTTCTAATCGTAAAAATTGATTATAAAACAAATATGATGGTTTAAATAATACTAAATAAAATGTATTTTTTTTATATTTCAGCAGTTTTTATGCCTTAAAAACATTAATAATTTGTAATTAAAAAGCACGCGAAGAAGGCATTCAAAACATACTGTAAATCAAAACAAGTAAATAAATCTATGAAAAGTAAGAATTTATAATTACGTTTCGGTTATATTTAGTTTCACACACCTGTTTCACAGAAAGATGAATGCACGTGCAAGTCGAAATGAAAATTCCAAAATACTTTATCGATTTATTTACTATTGTTGCTCATAAAACAATATTATTAAAGCCTAAAATACAGCAAATAGTGTTAAAGAGGTTATTTCTTTAAAGCAATTTGAAGAAAAAGTTATTCAAGTGAAATTGAAAATACATAAGAAATACTGTGAACGAATTTTATTCCCTTCCTTTTTTCCCCAAGTTAAGAATTTATACTTCATTTAAAGCAAACAGACTGCGACTACATTTTAAAATAGCTGTCACAACCAGTTTTATAATAACGAAAATACACTTCTAAATGAGCTGATATAATTACACCTGTAAATAATTATCTAAACTTGATTAAAACTCAATCCAAATTAATGACAAGTTGATAATCGAAATTTCAGCAAAATTGATGATGAGGCAGAAAATGTACCATCAATATCAATTGAGAACTTTTTTTGGCGGGGGGGGGGGGGAGAAGATAAAACCGTGCTTTTTTTCCTGGAAAAATTTCCGATAAGATACCTACAGACAGATTTTAACGGTCACTGGTTTTGTGTTAAACGATTGAGAGAAAAGTTATATTTATCTGAGAATAACCAAAGCTTTGATTTTTAGTTTGAGCAATGTTCTAATCTTTTCTGAAATTTCTCATTTTAAAATCAATTTCAGGTTTCAAACCTAATTTGAAATGAAAAAAATGTGTAATAACAATTTGAATCTTTGAAGTAAAAGTGTAGCAGGAAAAAAAAGGCTCTGAATTCTTCTAATTTTCCTACTTGATGGTCAAAATGTACGAACTCTTTTTACGAAATGTTCTTTAAATGATAAACTGAAATTCACCGAAAAGAAAAGAAAGGCACAGCTGCGATTCCAAAAGCTCCCGCAAATTAAGTACCGTAAGAACTAAATAATTTCCGTTTAACTCTTTGGAAATCGTAAGTGATGGGTTGTTACATTTAGACTAAGCCAAAATTAAAAATAATATGTTTTGTCAGTTGTGGATTGATTACTACACTGTTAAAAATTTTCCGGAAAATTTACGGTAATTGTTACTGGCATCCATGTTGCCAGTAACTATTACCGTAAAAATCAAATGTTACTGTAAAATTTTACGGTTTCCTCGGTAGGCCACAGCAACAAGTTGGCGCTGGGATCGCTTATTTCTCCGGTATAAATTACCGTAAAAATCAGCGATGCGTCGGCGATGCAATTTTACAGTAACAATTACCAGAAAATCTTCCTGAATTTTTAACAGTGTATCGAGAATTTCAGTCTTTGAATCGCTGTCTATTCATCAATATTCTTACCCTGTAGAGCCCTGAGGAGTATTCAGGATAAAGGAAAAACTGCGCTTATGCCGGCTTAAAATGTGAAAAAATGTTTCAAGCATGTCCAGTGTCCAGTAGATGTAACAGATTAGAAGTAAACGAGAGTTTAGAGAAGCGTTCCTTAATTTTTTTTTGGGACCCTTTTAAATAACCAGTTTTTTCGTGGAATCCCTGTTTTTTTTTCGAAAGTAGTATAGTTTGAAGCAACATTCTTGAAATATTTTATTTACTGTCAAAGTAAAAATTATTTCAAATAAAATTTTGTAATGTCAAAATTTAATTTCCAAAATTAAAAAAAATCAACTTTGATATTTTGTTTGCGTCTACAAAATTTTATTTTCAAAGTTTAAAATTTAAGTTTTGAAAATTCCCTATTTTGATAAGATGTTTTAAGTTTTCTAGAAATAAAGGAAAATAAAGAATAAGAGTTTCGTGGAACCTTTGATTGATCTCTATGGAACCCCTGGGATCCGCGGAAAAAAAAATTTAAGAAACGCTGGTCTAGATAGAGCATCAACATCTACTGGAAAAGCTAGAAATTATTCTTCGCATTTTATTTCGACATAAATGCAGCAGTCAAATTCTTTCTAAGCTCTCCTTTACATTGATACACTGTAAAAACGATTCAGAAACGTTCCTGGAAAATAATGGGCAGCTGATGTGCCCAATTTCTGTCGGTAAAATACTTTACAAAAACCAGGAATGTTTACCGCTAAAATTCAGTAAACGTCCTGAAATTATCCCGGAAGCTTCATGAAAAGTTCAGAACACATCCTGTTTTAAACCAGTCGTGTCTCTGTAACTTTAGAGTAAACGTAGGTAGGTACAGTAACTAGGAAGGACCTTGGCACCTTCCTGATTTATTTAGAAAGTTACATAAGCAGCATTGCAAACACGGTCAAAGCTAAGCATGAATTGCATGCAAGTATCGAAAATTTTACTCGCCTGCAATACTTGCAAAGCAACGTAGTCCATACTTTTTCGCTCCCTTGGGGAACTTAAACAGCATGGACATGCCGTAATCGAACGGAAGCCGATACACTTTCTGACTATACGCTCAGTTAATCTTTAAACTAGGAGCTAAAAATAATTTTCGCAATAGCGAGAAGTCTGCATTCGTGCAAGGTGTAGCAATTCAGGAAACTTTTTGACTATGATACTTGATTTTTCCAGGAAGTGTATAAAAACCATTGAAATCCCGAAATGTTATACGGAAATACTCAGTAACGTTTCGGAATTTTTTTACAGTGTAATGGCTGTGGTGGCATGATCGGTACGGCGTCGTAACCGAAAGGGTTCGATTCCAGTCGGTCGAAGATCCTCTGCGTTCGTGAATGGTGACAGGGCATGTTAAATATGTCGTAGTCACAAACTCCTCCAAGTGAATCAATACCTCTGAGGATGCTGGACCAGGGAGTGCTCGGTTTTTGGTCTGTATCAAAAAAAAAAAAAAAAAGAAAAAAGAAAAAGAAAAATGCTGTCTTTTTGGAGATTGATAATTTGGTTTTTGCAGAAAGAAGTGTTTGTTAATACATACATGTTCTCAATCAAGCACAAAATCAACAACAGTTTAAATAAATAATACATTTCTTTAAAAAAAAATACAGTGAAGTCCTGTTACAACGAACTTCGATGAACCGAAAATTATGCTCGTTGAAACTGGAATTTCGCTGTGATAGAATTCAACCAATGTAATGGATATTTAATCGGGACTGAAAATTTACTTCGTTGAAACGGATATTTCGTTGTATTGGTACTCGTTCTAACGGGATTCCTCTGTGTAGTTAAAATGATCCACTGATGGAAAGACAGATTAAATATTTCACACTGGTGTGAAGTAGCTTATTTGCACTCAGAGATATTCTACTCGGCAAGCAGCTTCGCAGTTACGTTCACTCTATTCCGAAAGCCGCGACAGCTCCTGGAGCAGATTCAAATACGCTTTTTAAGTAAACGAGCCATCTGATATGGGTTATTTATTCTGATTTAAGAGTATATCATTTATTCAAAAGCTCACGTTTCTGCATTTAGTGCAATACGTATACTCATTACTAAATATTTGCAACGGAAACTCGAGGTCCCGCCCAGTATCTTTTAATAATATGTTTTCCAGTGTTGCATTACGCGAATTGCAGAGGAAATGGGTGGTCTTCCTTCGCATCGTTGCTGTCGCAGTGTTCCATCAAGTCATGCGTGAAGAAAAGACCTTCTCAGACGTTCAAGCCCTGCGTGACACCCTGGATTCGCTGCAAGTTAGAAAGCTTAAGTGCCCGCTTTCCGGACATCGCGTTTGGATTTCTTAAGATAGCTTAAAAAATGAAAGTTACATTGAATAAGATCGTTTTGAAACATTCTAGGCAGAAAAGGTTACATTTTTTCTTCCAAAAAATGTGTTTTTGAGTTAGTTTCCATTTATAGTCTTGATACTGTTTTGTGTGGATACGGTTTGTCTTAGTTTACACTCTGTTTCGGTTTCTCTGAGATGGAGAAGTTATGCTTTTTTTTTGTTAAAATTTAAATCTAAATTTAGCACGTTTTGGAAATGGGCTTCCTTTAAAGAAAGAGTAGATTTTACTTATCATTGTGAGTTATTCTTTAAAATTAAATTTTAAATTCATGGTAGACAGATCAATGAATGGACTCGTATGCGCAATTTCCTTCACCGTTAAAAATACATTTGTCACAGGACAGTAATAACATTTGACTGATATATGTAATTACCTTTTGTAGACTTGGGAGAACTTTTACCGTTCTGCGTAATGATTTTTTTCTTTTTCTTGTTTATTTTTTTTTTTTGGGGGGGGGGGGTGAAAAAAATTTGCATCAACCCAGTGAATGAACACCCCCAACCAGTGAAAACCTCCTGCCTTTCCTTATTCCTTTCTTTTCGGAAACGTATACAAGGAACTTTAAAATGCCAATTCATCAGAAAAAACACTTTTGAAACGTAGTTTTAAAAAAAAAATTATTTGGGGCACTCCGACGGGAAGTCACAAAAGGTCACCGTAACCTTCCAAAAATGTCCTTATTCGGCAAATTTTATCTGACCATTCGGCAAAATTTGGAGTCCTATTCGGCAAAATTATCATCATTCGGCCAAATTTGGAGTTTCATTCCGCAAATTGAGAATTTCCGCGCTCCCAAAAATTTGAATTCAGGTCGTCCCTGAGACCTGCCTAATGTTTACAAAGAAATTACGATATATCCTAAATATTTATCCGATGTACGGGCGGTTGTTAATCGCTTATAGGAAAAATATCCCATCCAGCAAACTTAAAAGTAATAAAATTCATAAAGTTTTCCATTTTACCATATAAATCCATAAAGTTAAGTAACTAAATCCAGTAGTTAAATTATTTGCCTTTATTCAAATTGAGACATTGAGAAGCAAAGTGTTAGCATACTTTTTTGAAGTTCTGAATCAAACGAGTGAAAAGTTTTAACCCTGGGGTGACTGTTTTCCTGTGATAAGTTGTTCTAAATCTTGATGAATAAATAGTAGTAACAATCAGGTATACTAGTACCATCTCTTGCGTTAAAACAGCTGAGAGTTTCTTTAAACATTTTTACTAGTTATCTCCAAATTTTTATTTTTGACATTTTTGCTTCTAGGTGCTTCAATTCAAAAAAGAAAAATTGTTAAAGTCAGAAAATTAAACGATCAAGTAAATGCCGAGTTTTGAATAACAGGTTACTTATCTGAATACCATATTGTGTGAACTTGAAACGGCTGGCAACCACAAAATCATTTCTCCTTTTTAATATAGACACAAAACATCCAAAATCATGTTTGATATGTAACTAAAATTACCACATGTTGCGTTTTTCCATTTCCTCGCTCTAAAGACACAAAAGGTCTTTACAACTGGACAGAATCCGTTTTGTTCTAGCTTTTTGTATGCTTTTGATGTGAATGTTCGTTCAGCTGGAATACATCTTCTGCAACTAAACTAAGCACGCATTGAAAAGAAATGTTGTTTGTCTACCAAAAATCATTTGTCCATGACGGAACGAAAAAATTGGTAAACCCGTATTATTATTATATCTAGGGTCTAATCACACAATTCGGTGAAGCGAATCGTTATTCTTTGCATCAAGCCGCTCCCTAATAGTTAGCAGAGGGAATCTTAAGTGTCTTCGCTGTTCATTATGTCATTGAAAATGAATGATTTAGGATGAAAAAAAAATTACATTTTATTTTACGTTTTTATTAAAAAACTATAAAATCGCCTCTCAAGGTATGACAGGTGAAAATTACTTCTTAATTTGAACGAAGCAATTGCCTGTTAGGTGATATTTTGATAGTTGAAATTGTAACCCTAATTCCAGTGGATTAACCTCCAGCAGATAGCGTTTATTGTTGACCACTTTTTCGTTTCTTCATTCTCCAGAAAGGACAGACTTACCAGCAAAACAGTTAAGTTACCGGATACAGTTTAGCCTCGTCAAAATAAAGCATTTCCTTGCATGTCAAACAATACCAAAAAATATTATCAAATTATCATGCCGTGGCGCGAGTTTCATTGTTGGTGACGCCAGGAGCGTTACTCGATCAGTGAATGCGCTATTATATATATGATTTGCGAATTTTAAGCATTCACGGTATACACGCATCTTGTGGCTGGAATATATTTTTGGAGAGCGTTAGATGCCCTGTATAACTGGTTGAAGGTAAATTCTATGGGAACAAACGTATCAAGGTGATTCTCCGAAAACCTGACATTTTCTCAACAAAAATTCACTAAAATTAAAAACACTTTAAATTGCTTTTAAAAATGTATACTCAGTATTTTTAATAGGAGTAAAGAGCTTAATAAGGGGAAAATAAAGGGAGCTCACTTGAATCCTATTACATTTTAACTATGCTGTCCTGTTATGAAAAAAGCCAGAGGAGTGACGTTTTTGTGTGCCAGGTGAGTGACATTTTACTTGCACAGAGAGTGTTACCAAAGGACCAGAATTCTATTTAAGGTTAAAAATTTTATTTTCTTGTTCCTGTCTCTTAATTTAAAGACAAATAACAGGAATAACTAAAAAAAAAAAAAAACAGCTTTTTTGTACAACAGGAACGTTGTCCTGGAGAGTGACAGCAAAATGTTACACACCACAATTTTGAACTTCAAAATAATAAGACCACCAGACAAATTATAACCGAAAAATACGCTAGGAATCCAACAAAGTGATGATGATAAACAGTTTTTCTTTCCAGCAGATTAAAAATTCCTTATTTTTATTGTCATTATTAAACTCCTTTCTAGACCAGGGAAGTGACATAAAAACCCTGGAACAAATTTTAAACGATATATTATGATTATTTAAAGAATAAAAAAAAAATACTATTGCACATCTTTGTGCATGCATAACTTAATACTACAAATTAAATTCGTGGGATGTTAATATAAAATTTTTTAATAACATCAGTTTATATTTGTCGAAACAATTCCAACAGGCCAGGAGAGATGCTTCTGAATATTCTAAAATTTTCTTAGAAAAATATGAGTTATTGTCTTCATATGAATGAAAATACATTGGAAAAAGTATTTCTAGTAATTAAAAACACAACTTTGTGGGTCAAATAATTCTTGTGCTATTCTTCTATGACACGATATAGTTAGGATTTTGAAGATAGACTAGATTATATTATTGAACTAATTTACCATTAGGTGGCAGAACCGAGACCTATGCAAAATTTTTCTTCTAGTAAACCACGTTTCATGACGTCGCGTAGTTCTTTGGTGTAATATAAATTTTTATTGCAAAATTGAAAATTTTCGCAGTTGTTATGCTTATAAGTATGACAAATTGATTTAAAATGACTTTAATACTTGCCACTAAAACATTTTCACTTAATTTGTATGGTATTTTTTATGATTCCCCCCCCCCCCCACAAACTCTAGTCACCCCCTCTCTCAACTGAATTGTAAAAAAATAACTTACACTATACCTATACATTAATTTAAAAAAAAAATGTTTGCCTGTTTTTCCACAAAAAAAAACAAAAAAAAACTGTGCTTTAATGGGTTAAATAATTAAGCCTCTCATTGTGCAAGGAAACTTTATTCAAAAGAACATTGGCTGTATATTTAAAATAAAACATGAGAAAAGCACTTAATCGAAGAGGAAGACTTATCGATTGCGGGAAAACATTTGATATAGATTTCTTTGGGCCAGCCAATGGCACCTGGAAGAGAAATTGAGTTTACTCTAAACTCTTGGCAGAATGCTCATCATTCAACTTCAGTTCGATTTCTCTGTGATAATACACATTTCTCAAAAGGATGAAATGCTTCCAACATCCTATCTGTTAGCGAGTTTGAAATTTCATACAATTTGTAATGATTAGACCACATTTTGAAATTGAATATTTTTTTCAAAAGCGTCTTTCTCTTTTCTCTTGAAAAATTATTTTGTCCGACTCCCTTTCTTAAAAATGGATTAAATGATCTTTGAATTGATAATAGGGGAAAAAACGAATATTGTGCTTTATAAACCAAAAACTTGATGGCATGTTGTTGCACTAAAATATGGTACCGATTTGTTGACTATACAGCAGTGGCACATCTGAAAAATGTGAAAAGACGCATTATTAATTGAATGGGTCTTTAGAAGAATGGCATATGTCACAGTGGAAGAAGGGCATATGTTACACTTGATCTTCATTAATATTTTATCCTTCCTGTCCTAGAAGAAGGGCGTATATTACAAATTCAAAATATTTTTTTTTATATTTGTAGCATATACCCTTCTTCTAGTAACCCCTTCAATTCCGCATTTAAAATATAAATGTAAGTGCTTCCTTCCCTTGCCTCAAAAACTCGAGCAAAGTTACTTTAGATAGCTGGTGTGTGCTGTCGAACAGGGCTTGATTACTAAATAGGCCCACTAGGCGGTGGCTTAGAGCCTCCAATTTTTAAGGGGTATTTTCTATTTTGTATGATCTAAGCGTGCGTGTTACATAAGCCCAAAAGGCTTAAATTTCTAACAGAAGAAATCGGGGCGCCCAGATGGGAGGTTATAGGAGGTCACTGTGACCTCCCAAAAATTTCTTTATTTGGCAACTTTTGCTAACGATTCGGCAAATTTGGAGACATTATTGAAGCATTGAGACTATTTTTCTTTTTAAAATTTTTATAATTGTTTTTCAATGAAGCCTAATGTTCCTTCTCATTTGATGTAATTTGTGTATGATATGGGTGCATGCTCGTATTTTATCATCTAGTAAAACTGAAATTTTATTCAACGAATTGAGAATCCCCCATTTCAGTTCGGGACACCCCTGGATGAAGAGTGGGAGGTCTAGGAGCTCTGAGACCTCAAGAACTTATTTTATACTGAAATTGCAAAAGTTCTGTCCAGTAAGTTCTGAGATTCCATGTAAATTAAGCCGTGGGCACATAGTACTCATACTCTTGTGCATATCTCTCTCCCCTCTCATGGTTACCCCTGTAGTTTAATAAGCACAAAAACAGGTGTGGTTTCTATAATTTAAGAAAGAGAAAAGTACATAATTTCAGCGGATATTACCTGTTTTAACACTTTGAGGACTATAAGTTCTGATGTAAAATATTGAAGTTTGCTGCGTTTTCAAAAACAAATTATAGTATATTTATAAACGAAAACTTTTTTTTTGTTTGTTGTTGAGACAAAACGGTTAATAACAAAAACGTTTGTGATTTCTAAAACTTAAGAAAACGAAAAAAAGTTTTTTTTTTTTTTCATTAGATATTACCTGTTTTAAGGCTTTGAGGACAGTAAGCTCTGAAGTAAAATACATTTACTTTCAAAAATATTTAATGAATTGGAAGACTACTGAAACCTTTACATTTATTCATAAAGTGTTCGAACACAATGTGGACGGATACTATTGTCGATGGTTTGGGGGGTCATGACCCTCAGGACCCTCCCCTTTGGTTTAATCACCCATTATCAAATCTAATACGGCAGTTTTTTTATACTGGAAAGGATTTACGTCCATGGCCCCTCTTTCCCAGAAGGTAAATTCTGGCTGCTCTGGTGATACAGAGCCTTATTTGCAAAGGAGGTAGAGGGAGCTCCATTCCCGTACATCTTTTTAAGGGGTGTCAGTACCTTTCAAACATTTTTTTTTTAATTTAAGTAAATTTTATATTTCTTTGAAACCATAACATGCATACTAATTTCGTAATCAATAATTTATTTTCAAAATTTAAAAATATTGCCTACTTTTTTAAAAATTCAAAAAAATTAGGAAAATTTCAATGTTTTAAAATCCCTAAGACTTTTTTATTTTTACACTAATTTAAAAAAGTTTTTTACTAAACGATCACTATAATCATCTCTAAAAATCTGTGCATTCATTTGCTTATGAGTTTAATAGAAAATTTTCTGTGATTAATTATGTAAAAAATCAAAGTTTTTTTAAAAAAAAATGTTTTTAAAGGTTTAACATGCTCTAAACATTTGAGTAATTTATAAAATGTCCAATGCACAGTTTGTCAAATATGTTATCCCAATTGCAAAAAGTGTTACTTTAAAGCTGTATCTTTAATAGAAAAAAATCCTTAGGGATTCTAATGAAATGAAAACACACACAAAAAAAAAACATCATCGAGAAAAAGCAATTTAAAGTTTTTCTTTTGGATAAGAACACATAGCAAGCATGGCCTAAAACCACTCATAACTTTTTAAATATTTGAACTAAAGCAATGAAACTTTTTCCATGTGTTTTTAGTTTTGAAATAAGCAATAAAAAGTTTTTTTGATCGTTTCATCATTTTTGAGGTACTGTAACCCCTTAATTCTGTTCGAATTTTGAGAAATTAGACTGAGTTTACGAAGAAAATTCATTTTGAAGACCACAGGCCTCCCTCATTTCTTTCGTTAAAAATTAATCCCAACATATAATGTATACATATAATATATGTATAATACATATTATACATACTCTTGCTTCGTGCAGTCGTTTTTCCCTACATTTATCAGACGAGACAGTTTAATATGCGATTATTTCCCGACTAAATTGGTTTGAAAAATGCTACCTACGTTTAAAATGTTTTAGGAACGTAAAAATGTCTATGTTTTTCGTATCTCTCACACTCATTTATTTACAACGTGAGAACTATTTCTTGATACATTAGTAGAATGTGTATGAAGAAAAATGTCCTTCAGCAGTAAGGAAAAAGAAAACTAATTGATTCAAAATATTCTCCGGAGAGCAGGACAGCTTTTTCTCCTTAATCCTCCATAGTACCATCTGCAAATAACGATTGTGACCTGTGCACACTTCTTGCTGCAAAGTGTCTCTGGCTCGTGTTCCTCCTAAGCTTCTCCATCCGAAAAATCAACTGCCGCCTTTGGACTCGGAGCGATTTATCATTGCAGCGACGCAAGATTTTAAAACTGCCAAAACCCCCTCTTTCGTTGTATTCTTTACCTTGGGCGTGCTGAGCAGCAAAAATGAAAACAGACAAACGCTTAGAGTTGCTAATTGCGAATTTCTGCTTCGCACTTACCGATTCCCTGGGGGGTGATTTGGAAACGGAAGAAATAAAGAAGTGTGGAATTTAACGTTTCGTGCGGGATCTGCTGTTGGAAGGCGGCTCACGTCACTCGGCCATGTTTGTTGATTTAAGCGCCTTACAACTGGCATTCTCCGGCTCACTTTAACGCAACGTAGTGACTTAAGTGATCCTTTTTTATTCTCCCAGGAGCGAGATCCAAGCTAACAGCCACCTCATGAAACTTTAAAGCCTTAAAACGCTTTTTGATATGCTGTTTTAATTACGGAGTTGTTTCATACTGACACTTAGTTTGCTGAAACCGAGTCCGCCATTACGGTATGCAAGTGTAATCCTTAGATAAAATTGATGCTGCTGATTTTTGAAATTTAAAGTTTTATTCTTAATTTTTTGAGTTAATTTTCTAAGTATTTCTTTAAGCATACAGCCAGCATACGTGACTGGGATCATTCAATAGTAATATACATATAAATTATGATATAGCATTGCTAAAGTTTAAAGTCTTTGAACTCTTTTTGATTTGATGCTTTGATTACAGTCGTTTGATATTAACATGTAGTCCATGAAATCGAAAGCACCAGTATGGTATGCAAGTATAGTCCATAGTTCGGAGTAGATAAAGTTTTAAAGCTGCTGATTTTTAGAGTTTAAATCAACCTATTTTTATTTATTTATTTGAGTGAAATTTCATTCGTTCCTCTTGCAAACTCTTTATTAAAAAAAAATAAAAACAACATTTAGCGCCGTAATGATTATCTAATACTATAAAAACTGATTATCTTCACAACTTAATGCATTAAATTAAACTGCGCGGCAAACAGGAAACCCTTTAAAGTACCGCTGACACCACTCTTGCTGATTCTTATGTAAAATGACCTCCCTAAATCCAAATATGATCATATGAGGCAGTGAGAAGCAAAGGTATGTAAGTGGACATTTTCAAGTTTCGAGTAAAACGACTATAAAGACAACGTTCTAGGTAGACTTTCATTGATTTTTTTCCCTAAATCATGCTATACAGCAGCACCTACCAAGGCTACTAGTATCATCTCTTGCCTCAAGACAGAGGAGGGGTTCACCTACCATTTGTGCCAGGGGCGGATCCAGGAATTTTTGTAAGGAGGGGATCAAGTTTCAGTGTCCAGTAAAGTTGAAAAAAAAAAAAAAAACAAAGTTCGAGTATAACTAGTACTTTCTTCAAAATAATATGCAAAACCTATACAAGTATTCTAATAAAAATTGTTATCGTGAAAAAAAATTATAAAATTGTTCGAATAAAAGAAAAAACTATTTTTTTAAGTTTCGAGAAAATTTTCGTTTCAACGAAAACAAGAAATTCACAACAATGTTGCATTAAAATTTTATGCAACAAAGTTAAAAGAAGTACACAATTTTGCAGATATACGTTTCAAAGTGTGTATTGTAAACGTGTTCTGATATCTGATTAACGCATGGGCCTACTGAGATTAGACTCAGCTTCCGTGGCTTAAGACCCCTATCTTTATCAAAGTTACGTTACATGTAATAGAATTTTCATTTGTTAGACTTCAAAAGACAAGTCTAACAAGACTAGATAAAAAGGGATTATCACTGATTACCTACACTAAATTTTCCAGGACTGAAAATTGACGTTCAACAATAATAATAAGTAAAGGGAAAATAAAGTAATAATAACAAAGAAAATGTTTCTCATCACAGGGGGATCAGCTGACCCTTTGACCCTCCCCTGAATCCGCCATTGATTTGTGCTGGTTATCTCCAAATTTTTAATTTCTCCACCTATATCCCTTTGCTTCTCACTGTCTCATATGATGTTTTCCCCATCACGACCGTCCAAAAAAATGTTCACGTTGTAATTTTTTTTTTTTTAAATATTGGAAATACCGCATGTAACATACGAATCACACCGCACATCTGTGTAAAAAGTTCAGGTATTACATTTACACAAGTTACATTTATAGATATAATTGATATTAAAAATGAGATTAAACACGCATATAATCTATCACTAATGCAAATTTATATTTCTGGGGATGCACAGTCCTTATTTTTATCACTTCTTGATGTAGTGATAAGCATAAACTCTATTGTTTTTTTTTTTTTTTTTTTTTTTTTGCACCCAAAGTACGTGTATGTGGTTTTTTTTTTTTTTTTTTTTTTTAAATTTATGCTTTTTTTAAAAACTTTGTTGTTTATATTTTTCTTATATGGAGACATCCCAGAATATTTTATATTCACCGCACGAAAGGATTTGGATGCGTTTCGATGTTCCATTCTTTTCCTTGTAATTTAAACAATTAAAATGAGGCATGTATTGGTTTAAAGAGAATGAAATAATTACTGCCGGAAACACTTTTTTATCTATCGATTATCTGTAGTTTCAATTTCCCTTTTTTTTTCGCTGTAGTTTCGTTTAGAAAAAAAAAGTGAGTGGTAATAGACCGTGAAATTTGGAGTCTCGCAAAAAATATCGAGTGTGAGTAACGCCACCGTTTGATAGGCGTTAATGAGCCATTTCAAATTTTATGTTTTAAATAAATTTTTAAAGATTAACGACGATTTATCTCTGACATACTTTTTAACTAAGCTGTTTTTCAATCTCAAAATATAGTAGCTTTGGACTGTAGAATGGTATATTGTGGTTCGATCAATTAATTGTTGCAAAAGTAATATTTGTGCATATATATAGGTATGCTGTTTAGTAAATGAATTTTAAAACTTATCTCTTAATTTTAATATATTTTAGCATAAGTAATCATTATGTATATTATTACGAATTATTAACTTCTTAAAAAAGTTATTTGCGTTTAAAAATTAATAATTTGTACGTGTTGTGGGTGTAACGTACACTCTAAGAAATTTCACCGTTAGAATACGGTCAGAGACCGGCAGAAAATGGTCCGGTCACTGCCCGTAAAAATAATATTCTGCCCGTAATCTTTCATGACCGTAAAAATAATAGGTTTGCCCGTAATTTCCTCCCCGTAAAATAAAAGGGGAGTGACCGTAAATTGACAATGTGCCCGTGAAAATTATATTCCTTTTTCTACGGCCACTGCCCGTACATTGACTATGTGCCCGTAAAAGCTAGAATTTGTTTTCTACGCCCATTGACCGTAAATTGATATTGTTCCCGTAAAAGCTAAAATTTATTTTCTAGTCCTATTGCCCGTAAATTGATATTGCTCCCGTAAAAGCTAGAATTTATTCTCTACGCCTATTGCCCGTAAATTGATATTACTTCCGTAAAAGCTATAATTCGTTTTCTAGGATCACTGCCCGTAAATTAGCGTTATGCTCATAAAACTTTTCTATGGTCACTGCCTCCTGTAAATTAACATGATGTTCATAAAAAAATGTCATTCTTTATCGTCACTGCTCACAAATTATTAGGTGCTTTAAAACTTAGTTTATTGTCATATAAGAACCAAGTTATAAATAAAAGTTTTAAGAACACAATAAAATGCAAGTCATTTTTACAATTCAATTAATGCGTAAAATAGGCTAACACTGTTAGTAATGCAGTTTGAGGACCCCAGTTGCCAGAATTATAAATATTCTATTAAATGATCTCTAAAAATGAGAATGCATGTTTAAGAGAGAGAAGTATAAAAAGAAATATTGAAAAAATCCCGTGAAATAAGGGAAACTTAACTGAAAAAAAAACAAAAAACAAATTCAGTAAAGCTTTTTTACTGTATGGATTATAGTAAAATACAACACTTAATATTTTATGTAAAATGCTTACATACACAATAATTTGTTTCATCGCTAAAACACATGTTACCAATATTGGCAACTAGTGTTTTTTTAATGGTTCGTCCATTGCCTTTACTTGTTTGCTAACCTCGTTCATTCAAAGAACATAGAACATTCAAAAAAGTTATAGAAATTATTAAAAAACATATTTATACTTCATATTTAAAAAGTTATTAATTAATTAAATTATACATAAATTAAAAACTTGTGCAGTCGACTTCAAAAATAGACTGCATTTTTTACTAGCTAGCATAAACTTGTGGATAAATTAATTTTTAAACACCATAAGTATCTATTAAAGGTAAGCATCTCGAAAACAATTTTATCGAGAGAAAGAATTTTAGCTCAAAAATTATTACCAAAAAAATATGTGAGCATGTCTACATAAGAAATAAGAAGAGACAATATCCAGAAGTGTCAACAATGAAAACAAAGAGTTTAAAACATCAAAAAGGTTTATTTTACACTAATTACAAGTTAAATAACAACATAATTACAAATAAACTTTTTCAGAAGAGAAATTATGGTCAAATTTTTCAAAACTTGGTTGAATCACTTTTTCGATCCTTTAGTTCAGTAACTTATCCAAAATATTGCCCTAAAAAGAAATCACCATTAGGAAAATTAAGAATGATTTATTTTTCACACATTTAAAGCAGAGCAGCATTCTCACTAAATAGTAGAGACGTACCGAGTAGCACTTTGGCCGAGTACCGAGTACTCGGCCTTTTATTACTCGGCCGAGTACCGAGTTACCGAGTACTCAGCAGAGTTTCAAGTACCAATTATGTTTTAAGAAGAACCACTGACACACATGTGATGAATTTTGAACTTATTGGAATAGTAGTATAAACCTCCTTGTCCATATAATAGTTTTTAAAACTAAATTCCTGCTGAAATTTAATTACGCATTATATATATACAATTTTGTTTGTGTCAAAAATTCTACAAAAAAATAATTTTTTAAATTAAAAATAAATAAATAAAAGGTATGATTAATCAAGTTGGAATTAAAACAAATTACAGTAAAATCCCTCTAATGCGGACACTAACAGGACAAATTTTTTTTCTGCAATATAGAGGTGTCCGCAGGACAGGGGTTTAATAATGTTATTTGCATTGGAACTGGGGAATTAAAAATTGTCCGCATAAGAGGGGTGTCCGTTAGGAAGGGTTTCACTGTATACCAATCAATTATAGTTCTAATCTGCCAAACATAAATAATTTTTAAAAGCAGATAAAACAAATGTGCAGGAACACTCCAGACGCGTGTTTCTGCCCCCCCCCCCCCCCGTTACAAGGAACGTCTTTTTCAGTGCATAACATGTGAGCTAAAGAATGTAAAGACATTCAACAAAAAAATACGACTTTTGTCGGAGGCTTTTAAATCTACGAGCCCCCATTTTGTGCATTGAAAAAGGAATTCCTTGTAATGCCAAAACACGTGTCTGCAGAGTTCCTGCACTGTACTTTTAAGGTTGTTTTATTTTTTAAGCAAAGGTATTTTTACATTTTTTATAACTAATTTTTGTTTGTAGCAAAAATCAATTTTTAATATAAAAATTCCATATTTTCTATACTTACATTTCTTGCGTAATTTTTAATAAATAAGTTTTATTAACTTTGGGGACATTAAAATAAAGATTTATTCCATTGAAGCATTACAAACTTCATTATTCTCAAAATTTAAATTTGACTTATAAATTTTAATTGTAAATGATTGCAGAATATAATGCTTGCTCTTTTTTTATAAATTTTAGTATCTGTCTTGGACAATATTCAATTTTTTGCAACTACTCGGTATTGGCCGAGTATCTGATCAGAATTTGGCCGAGTACCGAGTACTCGGCAAATTGGCCGAGTAGGCCGAGTACGGAGTAGTTACTGAGTACTCGGTACGTCTCTACTAAATAGTGAAAATCAAAATAAAGCATTTTAAAGCACCCTATTTTTTTTCACCCCTTTCCCAGGTTTCATAAGGTTTTCCTACCTAATATGATGTTCAAAGGATTTTTACATAATTTCCAGGAATCCTAGGAAGAAGCACATGCATACATAGAAATATAAGCTATAATAAAATTAAACAAAAAATTAAGGCTAGATCAAAAGACATCGTAACTGCTAAAATGTATAAATCTTAAGCTTAATGCATAAAAGCTGGTAAACATGTAAATATCGAAAAATTTGTTTCATCAAATCAAACGAATGACAAAGAAAAGCATTTTTCCGACATCAATTCAAAATATGTGGTCTGTTTTGAAAAGAAAACAAAATGAGGTTATGAATATTTAGTGAACATCAATTTCAAAAAAAGAAAAAAAATCAATTGAAAACATAAACAATAATGATGATCATTAAGAGATATAATTAAACATAAAGCACTTTGGAGTCTTGCAAAGATCTCGGGGGAAACCTGCAACTGTAGTACAAGTATAAGGGGAAATTTCAGGGAAAAAACATTTTGGCATTTTTAGTGCCAATACTGGCTATTTCCTGACGGGCATCTACAGTATGATAAACAGATATTGAAAACACCTTTTTTCAGAGCATAAGCATCTAAGCTTTTGGACCCCATACATAAGCATGATAGCAGATTTTCTAATAGAGGGGCTAAGGGGGGCCACAAGGGATACATAAAAATAAACTATTTTATTAGATAAATTTTCATTCATTTTCCCATACATAAATAAAACTTTTAAACAAATTTTATAAATAAAAACATAAAACATATTTGAATAAAACCACTTTTGTTCGCTATGGGAATAATATCGGATTCCGAGTCCAGTCCTAAAGGATGCATTTGTACTGGTTTAATATTTGTATTTTTTTTCCAAGTTCGAAAAGAAAAGTAAAGACAGAAAACATGTTGCATTGTTGGAAGGAAAAAGAAACTCCGGGAATCTTCAACTCCTTTACCCCAAAATAAGAGACAGCAAATTTATTGACCAAAAATTTTTTAAGTACAAAGAAGCTAACCAATGTATGACTAACCAATTTTTAATGCTTGAAAGAACTGTCATGGAAAAATTAAGTTTTTTAAATCAATTTCAATTTTTTCCTCCATACATTCAGAAAAAACTAGTTTTAAATTTTAAACTTTAAATCTTTTTGGATTTCCTTTTTAACTGAAAACTTATTTCATGCTCAAGATCCATATAGATGTTCCAATAAGTGAAAATTTTCCCTTGTGTATGTCAGTTGATCGTTAAAAAAAGATCTATATTCGGTACTTGACCCAGTAGCAAGAACTTGGGTCGAGTACTCAGTAATCATCCTAAGTACTACTCAACTACACTAAATTACTGCAATCAATAGTAGGACAATGTTTTCAACCACACATGCACACTGGGTTTTAACATGCATACCCACCAACTTTGAAAAAGCTCATCATTTAAATTAGGGATACATTGGGTATGCAGTTGATTTTTGGTATACTGATGGCTATTTGGCACACAAAACCAAATACTTGGTTTGGCTGAATACCTTAATATTTAGTCAGCAATTGAATAGTAAATAACATAAATAGTTGACAATTAGTAGGCAAACAATTTTTTATACAATGAATGTATAGTACTCTTGTACAAACTTCCAACCTGTTATTTACTAATATTATCACATTTGGGTAATTCTTCAGAAAACGTAACTTTTGAATGCAAATATTTTTCAATCTCGAAACCTTTTGTTTCCTTTTTTTCCCGTTCTTACATGAAAGTGTTACCTACTAGAAGTAACCATAAACAATGGCCCAGCTAAGTTTTAATTATTTTACGCATAAATGAAAAATAAAATAATCCCTTGTTCGTAGAAATTTTTTTTAAAAAAAGAAAAAAAAAACTTTTAGTATTTAAAAATTGAGGCCAATTTAATATCAAAGTAGTAGTTTTGTTAATTGTGCAATCAATCAGCTATTTTAATGATTAGTGGGAATATAATATTAAGTTCTCTTAATTAAAGTATGGTTTAATTAGTAGTTTCAAATACATGTAAAATACTACTAAAATGAACTAAACCACAATATTAAAAAGTTAAATATACTTAAACAATTATCATTTGAGGCACTTGTGAAAGGAATAATTAATAAATAAGTATATACTTTTAATTAAGTTATTAAGCAACATAAACAGCCACACAAGGTGTGTGACATGCCACGAAAATGAAATTCACACGTTACGAACCAAAAATAAACTAAAATAAAACTTATTATTCAAAAATTGGTGGCAGGTTTAAATCGATATATTTTTGATGAAATTAAAAATCATTGTTAAATGAATTGTTCCTAAAATTTTTTACTGTAAAAGGCATGTGACAGAAAAGTTACTTTTTGAAGAATGACTCATTTAAGGTGATTTTAGTGCAAGAGAAAACATTCAGATGTTACATTTAAGTTTCGTAGCCTTTCACTTTCTTTTATATCTTACGCCACATAAACATTGTTTTTTTTACCGCTTATAAGTCATAAGTATGAAACTAAACTCAGTGGCGCAAAATTAGAGGCAATCCCACCGTGCCCATATCAATCTTCATGACAGAGGGCTGTGGGGTGCAAAGGCAGGTGTTCTAGTAAGGTGGTCAGCCGAACGTGGGAACCTCCAGTGTTTAGTTTCCAAGCATGCTTGGTACTCATTTTATTGACCCACTTATGGGATGAAAGGTCGAATCAACTCTGCCCAACGGGGAATTAAACTCAAATCTGCAATGAGGAGGCACAAAGTGCCACTGGACTTCTTAGGTATGAAACACTAAGCAGAAAAAATCAATTTGTGAAACGTTTCTCGTCTCACAAATGTTTAAAAAAGGCAATTTATAACGTGCAAAGAAAACTATCAGAAATTAAATTTTGCAGCATTTTGATTTCAGAAGTTTTACCATTCAAAATATTATGTAATGCTTAAAACAAAATAATTAATCTACAGAAAATAGATAAGCATCCTCAATTCTGAATTGCCATAAAATAAAAATACAAAAATTACATTTTTTAGCCAAATATTTAGTCTTCAGTCAAATATTTGACTAGAATTCTAATAAAATATTCGCTCAAAAACATAATTGAACTATTAAATAATCCAAAAGAAATCAATAACCAAACTCTCGACAACAAACATTCTTTTATAACACTATTTAATTAAAACACTAAAGAAACAATCATTTAAAAAACACAAAGGTATCTGTTCCACAATAGTGGAGGCTCATCCCCTAAAAGACGGTGCCTCAAAGAAGGACATTCCTAAAAAAGACACCCTTACAGTAAATTTTATTAGCAGTCTACTTTTGGTTCTTTTCAATAGTAAATGAGTGTTACTGATATGATTAATATAATTCTTAGATTGCAAACATCGCAATTGGAAAACAAAATATCAAACATATCATACTATTTTGAACACGCTTAAAATGAATTTCTGCTAAGATAAACTACATTTGTGATCCCTGTCCTTTCGATTGTTAATGATTGATATTTGGATAAGATAAACTAAGGTGAAGGCCAATAGATTATAAAGGTCCCTTGGAGTTAGTTTTAATAAGGTTTGACTGTATTTTCAAAATAAATATGGAAATCTGTGCATCTTACATGCAACGATGGATACAAGGTGAGGGTCATAATTCTCAGCCGACATTATTATCCAATCACTTTGTGCTCAAATATACTTAATGAATAACCTGCAAACAATTGGAGTATTTTTTTTTTTTTAAATTCACTTAATATTTTTTAAAGTAAAAAATCTGGAATACAACTTCCTTTCATTGCTTTTAAAATTAATTAGTATTGTTTATGTCCCACAAGGTGCTTTATTTCTGGATAAGTTATTGCTTTAATTGACACCCAAGTATTTTCAGAATTTTTTATGCACCTTAAAAATATTCTTCAGCGTGACCAGCCCTAAAATAGCAGTATCTAATCCTCTAATATCAACCTTTTCATCATTTATAAGTTGTACCACAAAAGATGGCAAATGCACTTCTTTTGTCTAGGATCAGGCCCGGCATTTTAACTACTGTGAATGCGTTAGGCATTAGGATTGGCAATGGGTGTTAAAACCAAGGATTCTGGGGGGAATTGAGCCCCTAAAACTTCCTAACGGGCAGCGCCCGTGTATACCCTAGCCATGCTCATCTTTTTTTCTTGGAAGAAAGGGAGGGGGGAAATCCCCCCCCCCCCCCCTCCAATGATGAGCATGGATGGGTATGCAGTGGGACAGCCAGGGTTGAGATTTTAACTGTTGAAAGCTGCCCAAGTATCCTTGGTTGTAGCACATGTTGCCAATCCGAAATACAGTAGTTTATATACGTATAAGGCAAGGGGGCCCATATAGGGGTGAAGGGGGGCTAGAGCCCCCCCTTGAAATTAGAATTTCCTTGCTTTTAGTACTTTTTTCCTTGCAAAAATGTAAAAACATTTCTCCAGCCATTAATGAATAAGTTATTAAAAATGTCAAATTTTAATGACTCTAATCTGTCCTGAAATCAGTTTCCATGGGGAAAACATATAGCTAAACCACAGGGAAAATATTTGAGCCCCCCCCCCCCTGCAACTTTGCATATGGGCGCCCTGCCTATACAATACAATACAAATAGGACGTGTTCTCATACCTATACAATACAAATAGACTACCTAAGATCACAAAATGAAGAGTTCTGTTTTCGTGTCCAGTTCATCGGACATCACTCTGTGGCACAATTATACTGAACATTTTATATTTTAAATTTATTATAAAATTTTATTATTTCATATCGATAACATTTAAATACAACAGCGACCAGAAATAAAAGCACTGAATACAAGTAACAAGTAGAAAAATTAAAATTGTTAGTTTAAGAGCAAAGAAACTGATCGTCGCTCAATAGAGTTTAGAAAAACATTTCTTAAAATAAAATATTAATACATACCTCTAAATAAATTCCGATGAAACACTTCTTGATCCAGAAGTTATTTTTCATCCAATTGTGCAAACTGGATCAAACTTTAAAGCAAGGATTGTCTGGGTGAAAGAAAATTCAACTAAGTATATGGAACAAAATAAAAAAATGGTAGGTATGATTATGCATCATTTATATAAAAAAACTCCAGATTAAATAAAAAATTATTAAATAAAAACAAAAAACCCGACTGCGTAAAAAACCAAAAAAAACTAAAAAGAAAAATGTATAAGCCCAGTAGTTTAGAATGTATTCAGTACTACTAAATAACTACACCGTTGAAATAGTTTTATAACCGTACACACATAAGACAAAGCATAAAATTCAAAAGCAGAACAGAAGGATCAACAGTAACGGCCCATTCCTTTCTGATTCAAGAACCCCGTAAAGTTTGAATGAACGACATTTTCGAAAACGTTTTCGATTTCGGGTAGTTTTTCGAAATTGAAGATCGAAAAATTCAAAAATTTTGGCGATCTTTGATGACATTGGAGAGAGGGGGTTGAGGACTCTCCCCTGAAAAAAATTTTGGAACTAAAGTCGTAAAAATACAGTTGGCGATTTTTTGTGATGAGTTTGGGGGGGGGGGGGGGAGGTTTGGAGACCTTTTCCGGAAGTTTTTCGAATTTACAAATTTAAATTTGCAAAGGTAAATTTAGGTTTGTGAATTCGGGGGGGGGGGGATCACCCCAATTGCTACCTCTGTGGATCCACCACTGCCCCTCCCCCACTTCAAGGACCTGCAACCATGACTCCTATAAACCTGCCATTATGATTAAAACACATTCCAGTCAAAAAACATTCATACCAGAACCAAATCATTCAAAAGAATAATATGAAACGCGCCTTTGACAACAAACATTCGATTATAACACTATTTGAAGGAAACACTTCAAAAAACAGCAGTACAACCAGGGGGAGCGTTCATGGATCTAGACCCAAATTGAAATGACCAAGAAAATTCAAAAATGAAAATATTTGTGTTTCGCATATAATTTCATTAGTCGTAAATAAGAAAACTTGAAGTAAGCACGATTTAAACGGTTTTTGAAAGTACTCGCATGAAACAAGCCTATTAAATGAAAAAAGTATAATAGGTATTCGTTATTATGTATTGAACTCAGCAGTGACTAATTTTAAAAAATGTATAAATGATAAAAATAACTGCGATTTCAGACAATACAGCAGTTAATGATGTGAACATTCTTCTTACAGTAATTATTATACAAAATGTTATATTTTAAGTTATGAATAGTTGTAAAGTTATAGTAAAACATAGTATTATTATAGAAATTTACATTTAATTTATAAGTTTAGGCACATTGAAACCAGAAACAATTCAGTAATTAATTAAGTGTTGAAAGTTGATAAGAAATACATGTTACATCACATTATTTTTGGTTTATAATAATTGTATGAATAACTGCTTAAAGATTTAGCTACAAAAAAAAAATGTATGAAACATGTTTTAAACATTTATAGCTGTGAAACTAATGAAAACAATGATGTCATTATTTATATTTTGTACTAAAAACAAATCTGTCGTTAAGAGGTAGCCTAAAGCAATTTATTTTCTCACTACGTACCTATGTTTTATTTCATTGGTTTAAATGTAACATTTGAGTTCATTAAAAACAATCTAAAAAATGTAACCAATTCCTATTAGTCATTGATCATGGTTATTTAAAACCAGGAATATAAAGCATGCAGAGAATTAGTAAATAATTCATTTTGTCCTCATGCACAACATCTTTAATTAATTACATTAATTTAGAAAAAATACTGCAGACATTTTTGAATGAAACTATGAAAATTAAAACACATGGAGCATAATATGATATTCATTTTGTGCGTTTTATATTGCATCACGTTTGCATGCATTGTACTATGTAAGTATGTCTTGATACAATCAATATCAATGCTAAATTTCAACGTTACAGCGACGCTTCGGTACTCGCCATCAATCAATGCTCACAAATTATTGTTATCAAAATAGCTAATAAAAAAAGAACAGTGGATTAAAATTACACTTAAACAATAGTATAGAAAAAAAAACCACTTACTTAATATTTTGAATCCAGACATTGGAATCACATGGCGAGGCGACGAAGCACGAAGACAACATCTTTCTTTCGATGCCTAGGCGCAATACTTAGATGAGAGCCTGTATGTCAGAGTCCCTACTCTCCAATACGTATATTTGGTTCAGATATTGTGGGACTTATATCATACATTACATATTTAAAAGGTTAAGTTCTTGGAAGGGACTCTAGTTGGAAGACAACATTCGTTCAACACAGGCCATCCATCTTGATTTTTCTCCTTCCCCCGCTTCTTTGCGTAGAAACACGTGACAACGACACGTGATCTTTATCAGCTAGCATATTACGGGGGAATGACCGTATTCTGCGCAGATTAAGGGGACTGGACGACTGCCCCGTAATTTTACGGTCAACGCAACTTAAATTTACTGTAGGTTTTTTAACAATTACGGTCACTGCCCTGTTTCCTCGAAGAAGGGCACTTACCGTATAATTTTATGGCCAATGCGCCTAAATTTACGGAAATTTTTTAGAGTGTAGAAAGTCACACCGAAACATATCGTCGCTTCAGAGCAACAGTA